>NW_026607169.1:497500-505000 GCF_029890125.1 Rhinichthys klamathensis goyatoka
GACACACACACACACACACACTCGCACACCAGACAAGCAGCAACTAACCCGACACTTGCACACCAGACACACACACACACTCACACACCAGACAAGCAGCAACTAACCCCTGACACTCGCACACCAGACACACACACACATACACACACTTTTGCACACCAGACACACACACACACACACTCGCACACCAGACAAGCAGCAACTAACCCCTAACACTCGCACACCAGACACACACACACACACACACACACATGCACACCAGGCAAGCAGCAACTAACCCCCGACACTCGCACACCAGACACACACACACACCAGAGACACACACCAGACACACACACACACACACACCAGACAAGCAGCAAAGAAGCCAGAGCAACTGTACTGTTTTACGGATGTGACGAGACACACACGGGCGAGTGACACGTACGCAGTTTCCCACCAAAACCATCGCGTCGGGTCTGAACCCTCAGGCTGACCACAGTGACTCAGAGCAATACCAACACATGTTTTGGCAGAAGCGTTGATGATAACATTCTGAACTGCAGTGGCGTTAGTGTTCCTCGTACTGTACCTGCTGGAGGCTTTCTTGTTGTGTCCCTCCCACTCGTGTTTGCGGTGCAGGAACGCCTCGAGCTGAGCCGCCGGGTTCTCCTGCGCTTTAGCCGGAAGAGTGGAGGACTGGCTGCCTTTCCCACGCCTGTCTGCACTCGGGGACGGGATGGGGCTCGGCTCCTTCGAGCTCCTCTCGGCCACTCCGTTCATCTCACCCTCCACACCATCCTGAGAACACACACACACACGTTACACTCACACACCGGCAGGGTTCAACAGCTCAGAGATTAAAGTCTATGGAAGTAAAATCATGACAAATGTTTTTAAAAACAAAAAAGCTTGTTGAATTGCACTACTTGGAAAAATATGCATTGCATTAACCATGCTTGCATTTTAATGCATTGTATTTTTAATGCAAGCACGTTTAATGCAATGCATATTTTTTCCATACTTTTTAAAAACATGTCATGATTTTACTTCCATAAAAGTCAGTCACACAGGATGAATTCTGAAAGAACCGTTTCAGAAATCGTTAGGAGGAAAAAATCACTTTTGCTGATTCAGAGATGAGAATCTCACTAAAATGGAGTGAAAAAGTGATTATTAATAGTAAAAAAAATACACTAGAAAGTCAACATGAACTCAATATTCACCATATTTAGTTTGTTAAACATGAACTTATTGTTAGGGATTTATTAAGTTGCTTCCTTTTTGTGACGTCATTAAAAACGTGCAGGTTATTAGATATAGGGAATATATTCTTTATATGAATATACTATACTTATTTAAATTAATTTTTATCGTAATCGTAATATATTAAATGTATTTGATTTATTTTTACTTAAACAATAAATGTAATATATTCATATAAAGTATTTACATTAATATATTATATTTATTTATATGAATTTTATACTAATCTTAATATATGACATTTATTCAATTCATTAACAATAATACATTTAATATATGAATATAAATAAAGTATTTATATTAGTTTTATAATAATTAAAAACAATTTATTAAAGTAATACATTTAATATATTAATATAAATTATTATTTATATAAATGTTATACTATCTTAATATATTAAATGTATCTGATTTATTTTTTACTAAATTAATACATTTAATATATTTATATAAACATAAAATCTATATTTATTTATATTAGCTTTATTCTAATCTTAATATTTTAATTGAATTATTTTTACTAAAATAAAAACAATATATTAATATATTAAGTACTTTAGTTTTATACTAATCTTTATATATTAATATAACTTAATTATTTTTTACTAAAATAATGCATGTAATATATTAGTAGAAATATTAATTATCCATACTAATATATTATATTTATTTAAATTAATATTAATATAAATAAAGTATTTATATTAGTTGTATAATATTAATTTATTAAAGTAATACATTTAATATATTAATATAAATATATTATTTATATAAATGTTATACTATTTTAATATATTAAATGTATCGGATTTATTTTTTACTAAAATAATACATTTAATATATTTATATAAACAAAGAATTTATATTAAGATGTATATTTATTTATATTAGCTTTATTCTAATGCTAATATTTTTACTTAATTTTTACAAAAATAAAAAACTTAATATATTAATATAATGTAATAATTTTTTACTAGAATAATACATTTCATATATTAGTAGAAATATATTATCCATACTGTTATATATTATATTTATTTAAATTACTATTGGATAATGTTTTTAATGTCGGAAAATATTTGTAATGCATCACATAACGGAATTAATACGATTTTGAATGTGCATGTTGACTCTAAATGCAGTAAAGATCATGCGAGATGGAGAACTGATCTACAGTCAGAGCGCCAGGACACACCGTAGATCTCAGAGACACACGTCATGCGTAAAGCACCAGCACACAGTGTCACTGCAGACGTGTTACTGTACCACAACACCCGCCTGACGGGACCCACGACTCGTCCCGCTCCGCCAAACCGGCTTTCAGGAACTCAAACACAATCTCTTTAGTTCATCTTTACTATCTAACATCTGTGAGCAAACCCTCATCAGTGAAGTCAGAGACAGAAGCCAGTAGCAGCTCATTGCAGTACACGAGATCCAGGGGGCGGAGTTGGATCCAGATCTAAGGGGTGGAGATGGGTAGGATTAGGGGTGGGGTTAGGGATCAGGGGGCGGAGATGAGTAGGATTGGGGGTGGGGTTAGGGATCAGGGGGCGGAGATGAGTAGGATTGGGGGTGGGGTTAGGGATCAGGGGGCGGAGATGGGTAGGATTGGGGGTGGGGTTAGGGATCAGGGGGCGGAGATGAGTAGGATTGGGGGGGGGTTAGGGATCAGGGGGCGGAGATGAGTAGGATTGGGGGTGGGGTTAGGGATCAGGGGGCGGAGATGGGTAGGATTAGGGGTGGGGATCAGGGGGCGGAGATGGGTAGGATTAGGGGTGGGGTTAGGGATCAGGGGGCGGAGATGAGTAGGATTGGGGGTAGGGTTAGGGATCAGGGGGCGGAGATGGGTAGAATTAGGGGTGGGGTTAGGGATCAGGGGGCGGAGATGAGTAGGATTGGGGGTTAGGGTTAGGGATCAGGGGGCGGAGATGGGTAGGATTAGGGGTGGGGATCAGGGGGCGGAGATGGGTAGGATTGGGGGTGGGGATCAGGGGGCGGAGATGAGTAGGATTGGGGGTAGGGTTAGGGATCAGGGGGCGGAGATGGGTAGGATTAGGGGTGGGGTTAGGGATCAGGGGGCGGAGATGGGTAGGATTAGGGGTGGGGTTAGGGATCAGGGGGCGGAGATGAGTAGGATTGGGGGTAGGGTTAGGGATCAGGGGGCGGAGATGGGTAGGATTAGGGGTGGGGTTAGGGATCAGGGGGCGGAGATGAGTAGGATTGGGGGTAGGGTTAGGGATCAGGGGGCGGAGATGGGTAGGTTTAGGTATATGTAAGGTGGGAGGAGTTGGATCTGGATCCAACTCCTCCCCCTGGATTTCGTGTTCTGCAGTGAGGACCATCTCACAGAAGCACCGATCATCACCATATATATATATATATATATATATACGGTCAAAGCTAAATTTATTCAGACATCTTCAACATTGTTACTGGTAGTCACTGTATGAAGAATATTGGGTATAATATGTGTCCTGCACACACTAGTAAATAAAATATCAGAATTTATTTTTGGTGTCTGAATAATTTTTGGTCTGACTGTAATCATACCTCATATATAAATACAACATACAAACTGTGGAGAAAGAGTCAGTTAATCCGAACAGTGAAGTGTGTCCTCGTGGATATGAGCGACACTGAGTACATGAACACAGAGCCACCGTACAGTCTTTCACATCAGTTTATGGTAAATCACCTCAAACAAACAAAACAAGCAAACAAAACAAGCCCCGTATCATTTAGACTCTCGGACAGAACGACATGTTTCGGTTTCACAAGCTCACATTGCAAACAAAACAAAGGAAAGCAAAACCAAACTATGAAAAATGGCAGATAATTTGCACTAATATAAATATAAAAACTGTTGCTTTAAAGCAATGCTCTCGCGTTGCAGATGCTGTTCGTTAAAACTGAAAATAATATCAAGAGGAAGAAGCACACTTCGCTTTTACAGTAAATAACAATGTTTACAGTAATGTAATGTGCAGTAAACACTGTTATTTACTGTAAAAGTGTTTACAGTAACAGTGTTTTACTGCACATTACATTACTGTAAACACTGTTAGTTGCTGTAAAAGTGTTTACAGTAAAAGTGTTTACAGTAAATAACAGTGTTTACAGTAATGTAATGTAATGTACAGTAAAATACTGTTATTTACTGTCAGTGTTTACAGTAAATAACAGTGTTTTACTGTACATTACATTACAGTAAACACTGTTATTTGCTATAAAAGTGTTTACTGTAAACGTTTTTACAGTAAATAACAGTGTTTACAGTAATGTAATGTAATTTACAGTAAAACACTGTTAGTTACTGTAAAAGTGTTTACAGTAAATAACAGTGTTTACAGTAAAAGTGTTTACAGTAAATAACAGTGTTTTACATTACATCACTGTAAACACTGTTATTTGCTGTAAAAGTGTTTAGAGTAAAAGTGTTTACAGTAAATAAAAGTGTTTACAGTAAATAACAGTGTTTACAGTAATGCACTTTTTCTTCCATTAAAACTTCCCTTTTCCTTTAAACATAATCAGAAGTTCATCCATCCAGCAAAGAAGTTAAGACAATAAAGTAACTTTACACATGATATAACACTCTTTTTTTTTGCATGGGGGAATTAATAAGTGCTTTAAAAAACAATATGATCTCCATATTTATCATATGCTTCCATCGTCCACGTTTATCTGTCGGTATCTTTTTAATGTCCACAAAACACACAGAAGTTATTAAGATACATTGTCATTAGACTGATAACCTGACTGTTGGTATAAACAGCACGTCTATCTCTCGTCAGCCGGGGCACAGGTCATCAGGGACCATTATGGGAA
The DNA here is from genome assembly GCF_029890125.1 of Rhinichthys klamathensis goyatoka. NCBI lineage: Eukaryota > Metazoa > Chordata > Actinopteri > Cypriniformes > Leuciscidae > Rhinichthys > Rhinichthys klamathensis. The sequence continues at coordinate 502,577 of NW_026607169.1, forward strand.
GGCTTAGGTGCGGGGTGTCTGTTGACTGGTGTATTGTGGGTAGGTACAGGAGCGGTAACTAACCCGTGGCGAATCCTGGTCTGATGGGAGTCCGTTCTGGGCGATCTGCTCTCCTTCTCTGTGAAAACACACACACACACACACACACACCAAAACGTTACATTTGAACACTGTACGAGATCATCATCTTGTTCAATGGTAGACTGATATATATATATATATAGATCTCACTGTCAATTTGAATAATGCATTTTTTTTAAATAAATATTGCATAAAGTGTTCATTTAATTTTCTCTAGTTTATATACATCTCACTTGCTGTCATTATATTGTATTATGTATACATCATCATCATCATCATTATACATGCGTGTTAAAATTACCCACTTTTCCTGTAAAATAACCCAATTTTCCTTAAAGGATCATGAAACCCCAAACCAAATTTTCTGAGATTTTAACAGAGGTATGTGTGTTGAACACAGTTGAAGACAATGTTAGCATCTGTTAGATTTAATAATAGGGTTAAAATGGTTATATTTTTGTTTTTTTCCGCTTTTTTCGTCTTCCGGGTTTAAAATCTTCATCGTGTCCACGTCACAGGGTGTGACGTGGCAGTACACTGTGAATGCGTTGATGACACATCAGTGTCTCATAATTATTAATGAGACTGAGTTTTCTTCCTATGAGAAGACACTGTCTCTTAATTATTCATGACACCACGTGGATCTTTCCAATGACAGACATGTCAAACTGTGATATCGCGTAGATGAGAGAGACAATCATGGGACGCAACAAGTGTTTGTTTTCGTGGTGCAAAAGTACAAGTGGGTTGAATATGTTTCCCCGCGATGCTGCCAGGGCTAAACTCTGGCTCCGGGCGGCTGGTTTGTCATCAACCACGGACACATCTAAACTATAGTGTGTGCCACAAAAAAAATTGAATTGGAGAATGGTGGACTTCGCCTTGTTGACGACCAATACAGGTTGCATCTTGTGAGTGATGCGGTACCAAGTCACGAGGATTTTCTATCCCTTCAGAGGTATGTATGTGTGTATGTGTGTGTGTGTGTGTGTGTGTGTCTAAAATGAGAAGTCCTCCACCTCCACAGAGCCATCCTAATTATGGGGGTTCAGGGGGCGCGTACGTAGATCTAGGCTATATGCACGGAAGGTTTTTTTTTTAAGCGGAAAATTAATTATTTTCAAATATATGCATTTAGTGTCTATATAAACAACTATATATTTTATAATGACATTATAATTATACATGTAGCCTACATTAATATGTTTTAAATAGAATTACGATTACTGTAGGCTAATATATGTAGCAGGGCTTTCAGTTACTTTTGAAAGGACAATAATAAAGTGTCAGTGTATTTCATTAGACTTTAACTTTGCCAGCTATAAAAAAATCTAGCATTTCATCACGTTTTACCACTGCTTTTTAGTGACAGTCGATATGCATGGGCCACTGGCAATGACAGTGATGGCCATACCACACCCACTCCCTCCCTTCTTTTCACAGCCATCCACGCCCATTTAAGTTGCATTTTTCAAAAAGATTGTGAGCTAGCCTGGGAAAACCCCGACAACTTCCGGCCAATTTAGATTTGCTCTGAAAGTTAGTCTGGCAAAGAGTTCATTCAAGCTCATTTCCAATCCGCCGAAATCGCGGCACCAATCAGAAACGTTGGGGCGGGCTTTACACGATGACGACAGCGCTGGGATTTTGAACATGATTTTGTAGCCTACATTACAAAGATGGATGCCGCCGTCGAACATCACTCGTTCGGATCAGCTATCGCGTCTGTTTTAAGCGATTTGAACGTTTCCTTTTAGTTAAAAACCGAGCAAAGAACGACACTCGGAGATGTGTCTCCGCCGCTCTGCATACGCCATCTCCTTCATCGCTCTGATTGGGTTTAGGTCTATCCGCGACGTCCGTTGGCGACGCCCCTCTGGAAATGATTTGTCTATGACGCTTTGCCAGACCATAACTCAGTTACAACTGAGAATGGTCTGGTTTTAACCAGGCTAATTGTGAGCTAGACTTGAGCTGAAAGAGGGGGTTTCATGACCCTTTAAAAGCAAAAACCCACCAAAATCCATTTCCTCCTGAAAAGCATTATATTTATATTTATTTATATTAATATTATTTATATTGTTGTTATTAATCTTAACAGATTTATTTAATTGAATTATTTTATATTAATAAATTATATTTAATTATAGATATTTCATATATTAAGATGGGTAAAAAATATATTTTTACTAAAATAATACATTTAATATATTAATATACATATAATAATACTAATACATTATATTTATTTACATGACCAATTTACCAAACGTAATATTTGTACTAAAATAATACATTTAATATAATAATATAAATATGATTTATATGAATACATTTTATTTA
>NW_026607169.1:510000-525000 GCF_029890125.1 Rhinichthys klamathensis goyatoka
GACGTATGATGCCCACAGACACAGACACACACACCTGGGCTTCTCCTGAGTCTCGATCAGACGTATGACGCCCACAGACACAGACACACACACACACACACACACACACACCTGGGCTTCTCCTGAGTCTCGATCAGGCATATGACGTCCACACACACACACACACACACACACACCTGGGCTTCTCCTGAGTCTCAATCAGACGTATGATGCCCACAGACACAGACACACACACCTGGGCTTCTCCTGAGTCTCGATCAGACGTATGACGCCCACAGACACAGACACACACACACACACACACACACACACACACCTGGGCTTCTCCTGAGTCTCGATCAGGCATATGACGTCCACACACACACACACACACACACACACACCTGGGCTTCTCCTGAGTCTCGATAATGCATATGACGTACACACACACACACACACACACCTGGGCTTCTCCTGAGTCTCGATAAGGCGTATGACGTCCACACACACACACACACACACCTGGGCTTCTCCTGAGTCTCGATCAGGCGTATGACGTCCACACACACACACACACACACCTGGGCTTCTCCTGAGTCTCGATCAGGCGTATGACGTCCTCCATCCAGAGCATGAGGTCCCGCACTAAGCTGAAGAAGCGGAACTTGTCCCCGGTGTCGAGCAGCCGAGCGCGCCGGCCCTCGCAGGCCTCCAGGAGACTCCTCCAGGCCTCCAGCACCTCGCCCTCGCGCCGCTGGATGTCGTCCGCTTTATCTCCAGCGTATGCCGACTGCAGGCGCACCGCGTCTTCCTGAAGCTGCCGGACCTGAGGACACCAGCAGGGGCAGCAGTGAGCCAAACACAGTCATCAACCTGGGGCGAGTCTCCCGTACAACGCCGTAACTCGGTGCTTAACTACCATAGTACGCCTCCATTATAGTCTAGAGCAGGGTTCCTCAAACTCGGTCCTGGAGGGCCACTGTCCTGCAGAATTTAGCTCCAACCCTGATCAAACACACCTGAGCAAGCTAATCAAGGTCTTCAGGGTCACTAGAAACTCACAGGTAGGTGTGTTTGATCAGGGTTGGAGCTAAACTCTGCAGGACAGTGGCCCTCCAGGACCGAGTTTGAGGAACCCTGCTCTAGAGTTTCTTCCGGGAACGAACACGTCACAATATTCCTCATTTAAATAATTAATACGCAGAATAAAGGGGCGGGGCCTGGTTGAGTTAGTTAGTAGTGTTAAACTGAAGGTTATGGAAACGGGCGGGACATTTCCCAAACACGCTAAGCTCTCGACCAATCATGACACACCACTGCTCCAGCCGACCAATCAGAGCACAGTGTGCTTTTCAGAAGGAGGGGCTTCATAGAGACCGGATGTTTCCTTTGGCGGCATCACTTTTCACCAATGGAAGAGAGTGAAGGGGCGTCGTCCATCTTTTTTTACAGTCTATTCGCAGCTTTGTTTGACGCGTTGACGGAAACAGGAAGCTAAGGCGGGACATATTGAATAGCTCCTCGCCCTTTTCAAATCGCCAATAGCGTTTAGTTTACCTCACAGACTGGAGTCGTACTTGACAGCACCATGGAAGCGAATCCAAGCGCTGATGATACGTTGTATTCAATAGTAGAGATGTGAATAATTTCTAGCCATTTCATTCTTAACCAACCAAGAAAATGGAATAAAACTCAAGCGTTTGAGCAATTATTGAACACATATTGACGTAATATCAGCACCTTCGGCCAGGTGCTGTTTATAGCACAGGGGGCGGAGCTTAGATTCTAGAGAGCATTTGATTGGACAGAATATGTGATGAGAAGCTGAAGTCCACGGTGATGTCATAAAAATTAGTGATTTTTTTTGAGACTGTAAGTTGTGAATGCCTGTTTCTCCTAAATGCGAATTTTGTCATTGTTTTGGAACACACCGGCTTATTCATAACCGTAAGGCTAACATATTCATACTAAAGCTAAAAAACTTAAATTTTGATTTCAGGGGGCCTTTAAAGGTTTGATGATGAAAGATGAATCCCGACAAAGTCTGAGATTTCAAAAGACATACAGGTGAAAAATTAGAATATCGTACAAAAGTTCATTTATTTCAGTAATTCAACTTAAAAGGTGAAACTAATATATTATATAGACTCATTACATGCAGAGTGAGATATTTCAAGCCTTTATTTGTTATAATTGTGATGATTATGGCTTACAGCTTATGAAAACCCCAAAGTCAAAATTAGAATATTGTGAAAAGGTTTTCATAAGCTGTAAGTCATCACAATTATAACAAATAAAGGCTTTAAATATATCACTTTGCATGTAATGAGTCTATATAATATATTAGTTTCACCTTTTAAGCTGAATTACTGAAATAAATGAACTTTTGCACCATATTCTAATTTTTCCAGTTTCACCTGTAACATGTTATGATCCATTAATAAAGTGTAGCGGCTTAGTGCATTTAACCAATAAAACTGGTTAATGTACTTCTTTGTCATGCAATATTAGTCTCGCAAGGCAGGCCGTTCACCTTCAGATATCAGTGATGCATAAATCAAGATCCATATTATGCCATTTTACTGAGAAGAGAATGTTTACAATTCATTCTAGCCCAAAATGATTTTGTGTATTAATATCTGTGTGTGTTGTATGTGGCGACGCACCTGCGTCCCGAGCGCTTGTATGTCGTGCTCAAACGTGGTGTGCATCCTCTGCAAGGTTTCCACCGTGTTCTGGTCTCGGCCCAGCTCTTCCGGAAGCTTCTTATGCTTGTCCAGGATTCGGCCCAGGATCTCCTTGGCGTCGTGGTAGAACTTGTGCAGCTCATAGGATGCGGCGAGGATCTGCGTGCGCGTGTCGATGAGCTCCAGCAGATCGGCCCAGGCCTCGTTCAGGCCGTCCTTCCACTCGGCCACCGTCGCGGCGTCGGCGTGACCCGCGTTTATCAGCTCGTCCGCCATGCGGTTCACACCGTCCACGCGCTCCTGACCGATGTTTCCGGTGTCCCGCGCAAACTCACGGAAGCGTTCCTGCAGCATCTGTAGAGAGGAGAACAAATGCATTTATTATAAGATCACTTTTAGTACGTTTACAACATTTAAGGTCCTGAGTCTGAAATTCTCGTCCGAAGTTTTCGTACGATAAAAAATAAATACAAGTGCAACTCGAAAAAATTTAATATCGTGCAAAAGTTCATTTATTTCAGTAATTCAACTTAAAAGGTGAAACTAATATATTATATAGACTCATTACATGCAGAGTGAGATATTTCAAGCCTTTATTTGTTATAATTGTGATGATTATGGATTACAGCTTATGAAAACCCCAAAGTCAAAATTAGAATATTGTGAAAAGGTTTTCATAAGCTGTAAGCCATAATCATGACAATTATAACAAATAAAGGCTTGAAATATCTCACTTTGCATGTAATGAGTCTATATAATATATTAGTTTCACCTTTTAAGTTGAATTACTGAAATAAATGAACTTTTGCACCATATTCAAATTTTTCAAGTTTCACCTGTACGACCTCCCGTTGTGTCAATCATGTTTACACACTGCCTCCGAAACTTTCGTCCGTCATAAAAAAAATCGGATCGGGTTCGATTGTCTGTGTTTTTTGCATCCGTAGCAAAGCATTTGTTTTGACAAAAAGTCCGTGGAGAGGTGTTTTGACAACTTAAGGACGTTAATAATAATAATAATAATTCATTACATTTATATAGCCCTTTTCTAGGCACTCAAAGCGCTTCACATGGAAGGGGGAATCTCCTCAACCACCACCAGTGCAGACGTTGCGCACTGAGCCCGAAATTTTCGTATGCGTTTTTTCGTATTGGTGATTCGGTGGCTCTGAATTGTCAAAACACCATTCAAACTGCTCGCTACGGATGCGAAAAACGCAGAAAATCGAACCCGATCCGATTTTTTTATGACGTACGAAAGTTTCGGAGGCGGTGTGCAACTTGCAAGCGAGATTGACGTATTTATTTTTAACGTGCGAACATTTCGGACGTGAATTTCGGACTCAGTGTGCAAGGGCCTTTAGAGCCACAGAAAGACGAATATGAAAAAATAACTCATGTTATTATCCTGATTGTATAGGTGAAACTCGAAAAATTAGAATATCGTGCAAAAGTTCATGTATTTCAGTAATTCAAATTAAAAGGTGAAACTAATATATTTAGTATATATAACTATATACATATGCATGACTATACTTTACAGAGGGCCGACATTTCTGCATTTAAAATCCGTTTTTTTATTGATTTCATGTAAAATTCTAATTTTCTGAGATTTTGAATTTGGGGTTTTCATAAGAAGCCATAATCATCAAAATTATAACTTTTGCACGATTTTCTAATTTCCTGTATATTTGTAACTGTCAATATTATGTAAAGTGTCCTTGGGTTCTTGAAAGGCGCTATATAAATAAACCCGTTATTATAATTATTATTAGCTCCAAGAATATGCTGGACATAGAGGCGCTAGGATTGGGACTCACAGTGACGTGTTCGTAGTCTTGTCCGAGCTCGTGAGATCCAGCCACCACTTCTCTCTCTGCGATCCACTGCTCCAGATCGTCCACTTCTCGGTTCAGCGTGAAGAGCCGAAACCTTTCCTCAAGTTTCCCTCTCCTTTCCTCTGATAGGTCCTTCAGTCCAGCGTAAAGCTTGTCCACCTGTGATTGGCGCATGCCGATCCTCTCACTACGGCACAGACACACACAGAGTCGGGGTTCATTTCAGGATCATGTTCAGAGATGTTCAGCATATGATATTAATTGAGCCAGAGGTGTAAAGATGGAGACGGTCTCTGATTCGAAATACAAATGTGAGAGTTTAAGTTTACAGGTGAAACTGGAAAAATGAGAATATGGTGCAAAAGTTCATTTATTTCAGTAATTCAACTTAAAAGGTGAAACTAATATATTATATAGACTCATTACATGCAAAGTGAGATATTTCAAGCCTTCATTTGTTATAATTGTGATGATTATGGCTTACAGTTTATGAAAACCTTTCACAATATTCTAACTTTGACTTTCATAAGCTGTAAGACATAATCATCACAGTTATTACAAATAAAGGCTTGAAATATCTCACTTTGCATGTAATAAGTCTATATAATATATTAGTTTCACCTTTTAAGTTGAATTACTGAAATAAATGAACTTTTGCACCATATTCTAATTTTTCCAGTTTCACCTGTATGCATGTGAAGTATGTTTTCTCTGAGGTCCCCTCACCATCTCAAGGGGTTTTCCTCTTAATAATAGCAATAAAGCGTCCCTCACCTCTCGGGGTGGTTGGCGGCCACCAGGCCTCGGCTGGTCTTGGACAGTTGGTGCACGGTCTCAGCGTAGTCCTCCACCGCCTGCTCCAAGATCTGGTGCTTCTTCAGCATGGCCACTGAACTCTGCTCATCCTGAGAACAACAACGGGACAGCACTTCAGAACAGGAGTATACTAAATATCAAACCAAGCTAATGTTCACTTTAGCGGTTAAAGGGATAGTTCACCCAAACATGTAAACTCTGTCAGTAATGACTCTCCCTCATGTTGTTCAACCCCGTAAGACTTTCGTTCATCTTCGTTCACAAATGAAGATATTTTGATTAAATCTGAGAGCTGGATCACTCCTCCATAGGCTTCTATTGTTATTGAAACTTGCCGGCCCAGAAAGTTATTAAAGACGTCGTTAAAATAGTCCGAGTGACTACAGCGGCTCAACCTTAAGTTTATCAAGCGATGAGAATACTTTCTGTGCGCAAAAAAACACAAAAATAACGACTTTATTCAACTATTCATGTCCTTCTCTGTGGGCCTCGAGTGAGTTCACGTAGTGTAACAGCGCAGCGCTTCTGGGTTGTACGTCACACGTAGGCTCACTATTGGCCGACGCTGGTCATGTGTGTGTGATGCGTGTGACGTACAGAAGCGCTGCGCTGTTACACTACGCGGCTTTAAGGCTATAAACCACAGGTGAATATGGCAAAAGACTCTATTTCAAGTAAATGCTGTTCTTTTGAACTTTCTATTCATCAAAGAATCCTGAAAATAAATTGTATACATCTGCTTTCAACATTGATAATAATAGTGAATGTTTTTTGAGCAGCAAATCATCATATTAGAGTGATTTCTGAAGGATCATGTGACACTGAAGACCGGAGTAATGATGCTAAAAAAATTTAAATGCAAATTATATTATATTATATGCAAAGTGAGATATTTCAAGCCTTTATTTGTTATAATTGTGATGATTATAGCTTACAGCTTATGAAAACCCCAGTCAAAATTAGAATATTGTGAAAAGGTTTTCAAAAGCTGTAAGCCCATAATCATCACAATCATAACAAATAAAGGCTTGAAATATCTCACTTTGCATGTAATGAGTCTATATAATATATTAGTTTCACCTTTTAAGTTGAATTACTGAAATAAATGAACTTTTGCACCATATTCTACTTTTTCGAGATCACATTCACGAGAGCATAAATCTTGCACAAACCTTGGCCTTCTCCTCAGACATCATGTAGAGCTCCTGCTCGCTCATCCAGGCTTCGGCTTCGGCGGCGTCGAAGTAATACTGCTGTGCTTTGTGTGCCTCCTCGAGTCTGGAGTGCCGCTTCTCGGTCTCCTGCATGATCAGACTCCACAGCTCCTGCAGGTCCGACAGACGGGACCGGATCGACTCCACGTTCGGGCTGTCGGCCTTCAGGATACTCTGGCTGCGCTCGAATATATCATCACAGCGGGGCTGGTGGCCCTGGATCTCCTTCTGTAGTGTCTGTAACAATGCATCGTGTCACAATATATCGCAATAGTCAAGTCAGCTTCACTTATACAGCGCTTTTAACAATATAGATCGTTTCAAAGCAGCTTTACAGAGATTAAAGTAATAGATTGTTTAGGCTTTACAGCAGCTCTAGAATAAAGTTATTGTCCAGATAAAGTTAGTTTTGATTGATTCACTTCCGTTGTAAAGATCATTAGTTATTAACTTAGACACCGTTCTAACAGAAAAGCCTTAATGCGCTCCGGCTGTTAATTCGCACGACAACAGTGTTTAGTGGCTCGAGAATGCAAACCTTGAAATAGGTGCAAGCGTAAAAAATAAAATGAAATAAAAATCTCTGCGTAAACTTCAAAAACGTGAATCTGTGAAAACGCAGACGGCGTGCACATGCGTATTACATGTTTAGTCGGTAACACTTTACTTGAAGGGGTGTGCATAAGACTGACATGACACCTTCATTACCATGACATGACATATGTCATGAATATGAAGTAGGGTTATGCATGTTTATGACAACTGTCATTAAGTGTCTTTCGCTCAATAATGACATTTTGAATGCAAATATGACATTGTTTAAGATGTCTTTGTTATGACACCTTGACATAAACCATAACATCATAACCTGTCAGTGTCTTTGTCATGACAACTTGACATTAAATTAAATTAAACTGTCATGTGGTTGGTTTTGACATTGGCTGTCATGAGGCATTATAACTGTGTCATGAATATTTTTCGTGACCTCAACTACAGTCGTACAAATTGAATTTTTCATTAAAAAGTTATAATGGCCTCATGACAGCCAATGTCAAAACCAAACACATGACAGTATAATGTAATTTTAACCAATAAAGCTAAGTGCTTTCTTAAGTTTGATAATTAATCTGCTAGGTCATGTTTATGACAGGTTGTGTTGTCTTAGTAATGTCAAGTTGTCATGACAAAGACACTGACAGGTTATGATGTATTTGCTTATGTCAAGGTGTCATGACAAAGACACTGACAGGTTATGATGTTATGGTTTATGTCAAGTTGTCATGACAAAGACACTGACAGGTTATGATGTTATGGTTTATGTCAAGTTGTCATGACAAAGACACTGACAGGTTATGATGTTATGGTTTATGTCAAGTTGTCATGACAAAGACACTGACAGGTTATGATGTTATGGTTTATGTCAAGTTGTCATGACAAAGACACTGACAGGTTATGATGTTATGGTTTATGTCAAGTTGTCATGACAAAGACACTGACAGGTTATGATGTATTTGCTTATGTCAAGGTGTCATAACAAAGACATTTCAAACAATGTCATATTTGCATTAAAAATGTCATAACTGAGCGAATGACACTTAATGACAGTTGTCATAAACATGCATAAAACCTCCATATTCATAACATGTGTCATGTCATGATTATGAAGGTGTCATGTTAGTCTTATGCACACCCCTTCAAGTAAAGTGTTACCGTTTAGTCTATAGGTATTAGCATTTGACTATATATACGTGTGCAGGCGTGTAGTCTTTCTCTACAAATTGACCTCAACAAACTACTTGACTGGCCTTAAATATTCATAATATAGATTTTTTCAATTGCTTCCGCGTGTCGATGCGAAACAGAATTATTTTGACAATAGAAAAATACAACAATATTGTGGACACAGGGTATATGCAGGAATCTTGAAGTTAATTTTAATACCTTTTCAAGACTTTTTCAAGACCTTCTCAATATTTTTTAATACCTCACCGCCACTTCAAGCTGTAACCATTTACTTTTAACTTAACAGTTTTAGTTTGTGATAAAGACTATAGACCACTCTGATAAAAAAAAAAAAAAAATCAAATAGGCTGGTATAGTAAATCAAAGCAAAGTTTATTAAAAAACAAAACAAAACTTTGCTCCACCCTCAACAACAATCATGCTGACATGTGCCTCAGTTCTTCGTTTAAAAAAAAAATAAAATAGACTAAATTTACACACTTTTACGATGTTTTTGGGACTCAAAATGTTGGACAGCTAATTCAGAAAAAATTAGGGATGCACCGAAATGAAAATTCTTGGCCGAAAACCAATTATTAGTACCATTGCATTTGTGGTTATGACTGTGTACAAACTTTACTAAAATCAAGGCATTGTAATTGCATAAATTAACATTTTCAAAGAATAAATCAATTACAAATTATGCAAATATTTATTTAGCACAATGCACAGTATAAAATAAAATTCAAACTAAAATGTTTAACTTGACCCCACTCATGTGTACATTAAATAATAATCTGCTGGCCTGCAGAAAGGTTTTAAAATGAAATGTTCTCTCATAAAAACAAAGCCGAGCACGAACTTCTCATCACACCAGCACCCAGTTTGCACGTCTAAATTAGTTGATTACATTTTAAAAATGAGCATACACTAGCATAAAAAGCCATTTTAATGGACAAAGGTCCATGTTTAATACAAATGTACACGAAACTTAATGAAATATGTTTAGTGAAATTTGAAAATATTTAAGAGAGCGTTAATTTAATACATATTCCTATACATATTTTGTTGTAACGTCACAAGTAATAATCTCAGGGTTTACTGGGTTTTACATGATTATTTTTCTATTGGTGGTGGTAGGGGAGACCGGGGACGGTTGTAACACTTTTTTCTTCAGCACCTAAAACGACCTTTTTTTTTTAGCTACACGTCTGAAACTTTTAGGCAAAGTACCCATATTTGTCTACTACAAATGGCAACAATTTAAATTTCTTCAAAATATATCACAGACTTTGTGAGATGATCATGAATACAAGGTGGTCCTTTGTTACAACCTACCCCACTACTAGGGTAGGTTGTAACACATACTGGGGTAAGTTGTAACAGGTAGACAAAATGCACAAAAACTAAGGGTATTCCAAGTGATATGCCACAACATCATTTTTATTTTAAATGAATGGCTGCAACAATAAAATATGTGTGAATATGGGGGGTGTATGTGCATATTTCGTGTTTGTGCATGTGTAAACAATGGTGACAAGAACAAACAAATGAAATGCATTTTTAAGTCACAATGGTGAAAAAGAACAAAGAAATGAAATGCATTTTAAGTCACAATGGTGACAAGAACAAACAAATGAAATGCATTTTACGTCAAATGGTGACAAGAACAAACAAATGAAATGCATTTTAAGTCACAATGGACTTATACACTAACACAATAACACTTTCAAAACACGTGTTACAACCTACCCCGCCACTGTCACAATTGTTTAACTAGCTGTACCATACTAAAAAATAAACATTGTCACGTGTTTATCTTTCTTCTTCTCACCGATTCCTGATGGTTAGAGGACAGTTACTTGAGTAGCTCCCTGTCGTTTCAAAGAATAGTACAACAGCGAGCGCGTCAAGTATAAACGCCTCGACCGTTTGGAGCGGTGCGCTGTCTGTGGAGACTCGCGCTGCAGAGGCAGGCGAAAGTATAAACAAGGCTTCCGTCTCCTCGCGGGTTCAGATATACTGAAATACGTCCACATCGCAGACATGTTGCTTCAGACAAGCACGTGCAGGTCGCGGTTTCTGTTTGCGTCATCACAACATTTCGGCCGTATTGTTTCGGTGATAAAAGTCTTTCGGCCGAAAACCGAAAATGCACTTTTGGGCTATTTTCGGCGGCCTATTATTCGGTGCATCCCTAGAAAAAATACTTTCAAAATTTAAGACTTTATAAAGCCGTGATAAGACTTTTTAATACTTTTTAAGGGTCTTAATTTTCCCAAAATTGATTTATCACCTTTTAATACTTTTCAAGACCCCGCGGATACCCTGGGACAGTTCACCCAAAATAAAAATTACTGTGTAAGAAAAAAAAAAAATCAAGTTTACAGTGTTTTTGTGTCAGTACTACATTAAACTACTATATATATATATAATGTTGAATATAATGGGGGAATATTTGTGGGTCCTGATAATGCCAGATGTCTTGTTATCAGTAAAAACTGGCCAACATTATTTTAAATATATCTAGTCAGTGACAGAGTTCAAGCATATTCGTCTAAAATACTTCTGTTTTCAGCTTCAGAATCATGAATATTGTGATTCTGGTGTCTTTATTGTCCTGTGCTTTGGGTTTCAGCACCAAGTCCAAACCTATTCATTCACACACACTAATGTAAAACCAAATTTAGCATTTTAATCAACAGTTGATTTTGTGTAAACCTTTTATCATATGTCTATGAGTATCGCAATAATATCCTATCCTGAGTTCAGTATCGTGATGTGTCTCGAATCGTGACATGAGGCAGGTGTAAAGTGTGTGTTGAATTGCTCCAGAACATCTATTTGAATGTGTGTGTGATTGTAAATGGCAATTAAACAAAACTCTGAACACATTACCTGGTTCTTCTTGATGAGAAGCTGAACCGTCTGTAAATTGTTGCCGTGGTCTGTTGACGTAGCGATAGGCATCCTCTCCTCAACCCAAAGCTATCGAGAAACTATCCGTTAGAGCAGGTCAACATTCACACGCAGATTTTGCTGACACTTTACAATAAGGTTCATTAGTTAACATTAGTTAATGTATTAACTAACATGAACTAACCATGAGCAATACGTTTGTTGCTCTTTTTGTTCATCATTATTAACGTTAGTTAATAAAAATACAGCTGTTCATGTTAGTTCACAGTGCATTAACTAATGTTGACAAGATTTTAATAAAATATTAGTAAATGTTGAGAACAACATTAACAAAGATTAATACAGGTGAAACTGGAAAAATTATAATATGGTGCAAAAGTTCATTTATTTCAGTAATTCAACTTAAAAGGTGAAACTAATATATTATATAGACTCATTACATGCAAAGTGAGATATTTCAAGCCTTTATTTGTTATAATTGTGATGATTATGGCTTACAGCTTATGTTACCTTTTCACAATATTCTAATTTTGACTGGGGTTTTCATAAGCTGTAAGCCATAATCATCACAATTATAACAAGTCTTGAAATATCTCACTTTGCATGTAATGAGTCTATAATATATTAGTTTCACCTGAAATAAATGAACTTTTGCACAATATTCAAATTTTTCGAGTTTCGCCTGTAAATGCTGTATAAGTGCAGTTCATTATGAGTTCATGCTAACGAATGTAGTTAACTAATGAACCTGATTGTAAAGTGTCTCCCCTATTTTAAAGCAAACGTACAATCTCGTCCTCCACATCGCGGTTAAACTGGTGGATCTCGCGCGAGGCCATGAGGAAGTTCTTCCTCTTCAGCAGCGGATCCAGCAGCTCCTGGAACTTCTGCTCCACCTCGACCCGACGTCCATCCACCTCGTCCGTGTCTTTCCCTTCTTGTCTCAGGACATGAGCTTGAGACTGAAGCTCCTCCACCTCTCTCTGACGCACCTCCACCTGGTTCTCCAAGATCTGGACCAACAAACATGATTACAGTCGCACTTTATATATAGAAGTGGCTTTAGGTACTTACATTGAAAAATAAGTACAATGTACTTTTTGGGCCCTATTTTAACGATCTGAAACGCAAGCATCAAACGCGAAACGCAAGTAACTTTGTGGGCGGGTCTTGGGCGCTGTTGCTGTTTTACCGGCGGGATAAATGACTCTTGCGCCCGACGCAAGGTTAAAAGGGGTTGGTCTGAAGTAGCTTCATTTTTCATAGGTGTGGTTTGGGCGTAACGTGAAATAAACCAATCAGAGCGTCATCCAACATACCCTTTAAGAGAAGGTGCGCATGTTGCATGGCGGAGTGCTATTATAACGGCGGATTTACCAGGCGCGCGCCAGGAGCGGTTCACAGCCGAGGAGACCGACGCTCTTGTCAGGGCCGTGAAAGACAGAGAAGTGACGTTGTATGGGGATTGGAGATTTTTATTTTTTCCTGGTTCTTGACGGACAAACTAATTTGTCAGATGTCCTTATATACATATGTGTCTTGCCACTATTGGGCAAACAGGTCTGATCCGTCATTACTACAATTAGCCTGAAAAATGTGGGTAAATGTGTAAGCTAGATTTAGGCCTACATTTTTTTACATCTTCATGGACACCACAATGATTTCCCTCGTGTTTTAATATTTTTCCTTATAATAATGTATCATTTGCAAAAAGTAAAATGCATCTGTGTAGATGAGAGAATCATCTACAGTGTATGCGCGTTGTTCACACTCTGTATTATGGCCAAGCATGCGCGCTTAAAATAGCATCTGAATGTACGCGCGACGCGCCACTGACTTTAGACTAGGTTTGTTCTGGTCAGTGGGGGAATTGTTTTCTGGAACTGCAGAATAGCACTAGGGAATGTTTGCGCCGAAACACGCCTCCTTTTTTGCGCCGCCCCGCCCAGGGAGCGCAAGTTCATTCCCTAGTTTACCGACGTGCGTCTGTGGAGGGAAAAGTCCGCTTTGCGCAGGTGCAAAATATGAATGATACATGCGTCAGTGTACAAAGTCATTTGCGCCGGGTGGAAGATAGGGCCCATTATGTTCATGTTGTATTGTAAAACACTTTTGTCATTAACTAATTAACATTAAAATCCAGCTTTTAATGTTGTTTATGTGTCTATGTGGTGTTTTTAATACGCTTTAAGACACACCATGTGTAAGTTCATAAGTCGACAGCATTGCTGAGTATTTTCTGCTTAAAACTGCAGTGAACCAAAGACAGTCTCAAAAACACGGTTTGAAATCGCTGGTGTTTCTGACGTCACAAACGACCTTGTAACCAATCAGATCAACGTGTGATCGTCAACCAGTGGATCTCTGAGCTGAGTGAGTGAGTGGAGGCGGGGCTCATTTGCATATTCATAGAACCGCGCATACTAAATGAGACAAGGGTGTCGAGTTACATTCAAGATATTTTAAGGCATGAAGCATTTCCTTTCAAATGTCATTTTGGTGATCAAAGAGGAGTTTTAAGGTATACAATTATCGACTACAGGGGGGCTTATAAACTATATCTTTATCGTTATCGTCCTTGTTGGGAACGGGTCTTGATTTCGGAAAAATTGATTAAATGAAGTAATTTCAGACCTGTTGTTTCTTGAGAAGGATGCTGACGCTGGTCAGGTCTTTGCCGTAGTCGTCCGATTGGATCTGACCCTCCAGGCCCACCAGCCATTTGTCCAGATCAGCACAGCTCTGTGTGAAGAGTTCGGCCTTGTTGGCGTCAAACAGACACTGGGCTTTAGTCTGAGTCGTGGTTTCCAGTTCAGTCCACATCTTCTGCAGCGCCGCCAACTTCTCCTTCACCACAGCGTCTGTCTCCGGCTTCTCCGAGACCAGCTGCTTCCCTTCCTGCACACACACACACACACACACACACACACACACACACACACACACACACACACACAATATTTACCTCAAATATTAACACACAATACTTTGCACTGCAACATAAATCAATATGGAAGAGATATGGAATGCATATTGTCTTCAAGGCAGGGTTAAGGAGTAAAGCACTTATTTTATTTTTCTTCCTGCACACAGACAGACAATATGAGGTTACACTTTATTTTAAGGTGTCATTGTTACAGTGTAATTATATATTTAAGTACTGAGTAATATTAAATAACTACATGTACTTACAATAGGGTTAGGGTTTGGTTGAGGGTTAGTTGCATGTAATTATGCATAATTTACTGTTATTACTATGGTAAGTACATGTAACATATGTAACAAGGACACCGTAAAATAAAGTGTTACCCAATATTTATATGATTTATATGACTTTAAATTAGATTAAATATTGACACACAATACTTTGCACTGCAACAAATCAATATGGATTAAGGACTTTAATCCGTAAGGCACTTACTTTATTTTTGTTATATCAGGAAAAAGCAGGACATACAGTCAAACCAAAATTTATTCCGACACCTTCAACATTTCTCACATTATCACAGTTTATTCGCTATAGTTTAGAAAATGGTAATGAAATATGACAATATTTCACTGGTTTTGTCCGTCCTTCTGTTAGACTCTCACACATGAATTACAGGTGAAACTGGAAAAATTAGAATATGGTGCAAAAGTTCATTTATTCAACTTAAAAGGTGAAACTAATATATTATATAGACTCATTACATGCAAAGTGAGATATTTCAAGCCTTTATTTGTTATAATTGTGATGATTATGGCTTACAGCTTATGAAAACCTTTCACAATATTCTAATTTTGAATGTGAGGTTTTCATAAGCTGTAAGCCATAATCATCACAAT
>NW_026607169.1:532500-555000 GCF_029890125.1 Rhinichthys klamathensis goyatoka
AAAAACTTCAGGAGGAGTTGATGTGAAAAATGTTAGTCTTTTAGCCTTTCACATTCAAAACATTTAGTGGTGTCTAACCAAATCACCTGGTTGTTGAGGAAGGCCTCGGCTTGTTTGGTGTCTCTGAGGAAGATCTGATAGGCGTGAGACTGTGACAGAAGGTTCTGCCGGTTCTCCCACATCTTGTGAAGCTCGTTCCAGCCGGTGTCCAGAGCCTGGAGCCTCTGCCTCAGGAACATGTACTGGGCGTCCGTCTGTCCCTGCGTCACCATCTCACCCATGTCTCGCATCTTCTGATAGTCCTCTTCATAGTTGTTAATCTCATTCTTGATGCCTTCATGTTGAGCTAGAAGCTTCTCCGCCTCGGCTAGCGTGTTCGGCATGTCTTCGGACGCGATGGCCGTTTGCGTTCGGGAAAGCCAAGACTGGAAATCGTCCAGTTCGCGAAGGAACTGCTGGAGTTTACTGGCTTCCCCAAGAGATTCCTCTCGGTTTCGAAGCGTTTCTTTCATCTCTTCCCAAACCGAGGTGATTTCCGCTAGTCGCCCTGTTATGGCTTTGGCCTGGTCGGGATGTTCTCCGGCCAAACGATCCGCTTCGCCGCGGAGATCTCCCAGTTTGGCTTCGATGGCGGCCAGGTCGCGCTCCATGCCGGTGAGTTTGCGTTGCAGTGCCATTACACCTGTGAGGTCGTTTCCCAGCTCTTGAGTGGACTCGATGACTTTTGTCTTCTCGCGGATCCAGGATTTGGTCTCGTTGCAGTCGAGGTGGTAGTTCTGCACGCCCAAGGCGGAGTTCAGGGACTCTTTCTTCAGGTCCACCAGGTCGCGGAACTGACTCCACCTGCGGATGAGCATCAGGCTGCGTTTAAGCACATGCACTGCAATACAAAGCCTTGCTTTCCACTACAAATATCTGGACATTCTCAAAACAAGATACATTTACAGGTGAAACTGGAAAAATTAGAATATCGTGCAAAAGTTCAGGTATTTCAGTAATTCAAATTAAAAGGTGAAACTAGTGAGGGTTAATGCCCGACGAGGTGTCCATTGTCGGATAATATTGGACGACGGCGAGGCGTGAACGCGGAGGATAATAGTCCATTAATATCTAGACAATGGACACCTCGTCGGGCATTAACCCGCTTATACCATGATCACTTGCCAAATAACACATTTTTAAAACATTAGTTTATATTTCAATTAGTTTTACAATCGAAATCTAAAGTTTTTACAAACAATAACTTGGTTTCCCTGGTTACGCCTGACGGTTTATAAATTGTAAACGGATACTTTGACTGCCTGTTGCTATGGTTACTCGCAGCTGATGTAGCCAGCGCATTTATTTATTAATTTCAAACCAGAAATTTCACCAGAACTCCTTTACTAGGTGTCCTCTATCACTTTTTAATGGACACCCTGCAGCCAATCAGAATCGAGTATTCACCCAGACCATGGTATAAATATATTTAGTATATATAATTATATACATATGCATGATTATACGACATTTCTGCATTTAAAATCCTTTTTTTATTGATTTCACCTAATATTCTAATTTTCTGAGATTTTGAATTTAGGGTTTTCATAAGAAGCCATAATCATCAAAATTATAACTTTTGCAGGATATTCAAATTTTTCGAGTTTCACCTGTGTATTATATAGACTCATTACATGCAAAGTGAGATATTTCAAGCCTTTATTTGTTATAATTTTGATGATTATGGTTTACAGTTTATGAAAACCTTTTCACAATATTCTAATTTTGACTTTGGGGTTTTCATAAGCTGTAATCCATAATCATCAACATTATAACAAATAAAGGCTTGAAATATCTCACTTTGCATGTAATGAGTCTATATAATATATTAGTTTCACCTTTTAAGTTGAATTACTGAAATAAATGAACTTTTTCACGATATTCTAATTTTTCGAGTTTCACCTGTATATATATATATATATAATTTTTATCAGACAAATCGCAGTTAGTTTTTCCCCATGCTAGGTACCAGCATCCAGTGACATGTTCTGGTGACCAGCTATAATAGTTCTGCTTTCTACACAGAACTCAGAACAGAAAGTGCCATGACTTGCCTGGTGTTGAGCTTGTCTTGTTGGGTTTTGATGTCTTTCTCGCTCGGGTGTCCGTTGTGTATCAGCTGCCTGGCGATCTGATTGACGACTGCCACACGTGAGGCCTGGTTATTCATTTCAGGCTCCAGACTCTCAAACCTGGAACGTAAAGAAATCATTTTCATCATCACACAATCATCAGCGTATCGTCATCCTAGAAACTGAATAGCATTTGAATGATCTGTCCTGTCAGAGAGACTGAATGGCCTTAAAACCTTTTAACCTTTATAACGGCTTCAAGCTTTTAAAACCAACTCAAACTTAAAACAGCTTCAAACTTTTAAAACAAATTTAACATAAAACTGCTTCAAAATTCAAGCTTTTAAAATGACTTCAAACTTAAAACGGTTTTAAGCTTTTAAAACTTAATTTAACATAAAACTGCTTAAAAAAATTCAAGCTTTAAAAACAAATTTAAACATAAAATTGCTTAAAAAAATCAAACTTTTAAAACACATTTAACATAAAAACTGCTTCAAAATTCAAGCTTTTAAAATGACTTCAAACTTAAAACGGTTTTAAGCTTTTAAAACTAATTTAAACATAAAACAAATTTAACATAAAACTGCTTAAAAAAAAATCAAACTTTTAAAACAAATTTAACATAAAACTGCTTCAAAATTCAAGCTTTTAAAATGACTTTAAACTTAAAATGGTTTTAAGCTTTTAAAACTAATTTAAACATAAAACTGCTTAAAAAAATCGAGCTTTTAAAACTAATTTAAACATAAAACTGCTTAAAAAAAATCAAGCTTTTAAAACAAATTTAACATAAAACTGCTTAAAAAAATTCAAGCTTTAAAAACAAATTTAAACATAAAACTGCTTAAAAAAAATCAAACTTTTAAAACAAATTTAACATAAAACTGCTTCAAAATTCAAGCTTTTAAAATGACTTTAAACTTAAAACGGTTTTAAGCTTTTAAAACTAATTTAAACATAAAACTGCATAAAAAAATCAAGCTTTTAAAACAAATTTAAACATAAAACTGCTTAAAAAAATCAAGTTTTTAAAACTAATTTAAACATAAAAATGCTTCAAAATTCAAGTTTTTAAAACTACTTCAAACTTTAGGCTTTCTCAAAAAAGCATTTACATGCAAACACCGCATTGTTCAGCACATTATTCAAAGTGATGGCGCAAAACATGCCGCAAACCCCAATTGGTGTGATGAATATGGCCACAAAGATACAGGGCCCCTGTTTTAACGATCTAAGCGCATGGTTAGCAAAGCGCAAACACTTAGTGTGTGTCCGAATCCTCTTTTGCTAGTTTAACGACGGGACAAATGGTCGGCGCTCCCGGCGCATGGTCTAAAAGGGTTGTCTCTATTCTCTTAACGAGTAATGGGTGTGTTTTGTCTCTATTCTCTTAATGAGTAATATGTGTGTTTTGGGCGTAACCTCCAATAAACCAATCAGAGTCTCGTCTCCCATTCCCTTTAAAAGCCAGTTGCGCTCGCGTCATGGCAGATTCGCTATTGACATGGCAGAATTTGCAAGCGGAAAAACTGAACGCTTCTCCAGAACGCAAACTTTTTAAAATAGCTTTGTGAAACCGGCCCCCGAGTGTATGATAGGGCCCACAGACTTGACCTCTCACCTGTGCTGAATGACCTCCAGGTCCTCCAGCTTCTCTGGGATCTCCATGCTGTTGAGCCACTGCTCTTTCTCATCGATCCAGAGTTCACACGCATCCGCCTCGCTAAACATCTTATAGAGCGCCAGGGCGTCTTGCAAGGCCTGTTTCCTCAGCCGGGTCAACTCCGAAACCTCTCTATAGCGTTCCTCAATGCCGGCTAGCCGCTCGCTAACGTTCTCCGCCTTCGCATGTTCGGGAGGAAGAGACTGCGCCTGTTCGTGGAGAGCGTCAATCACCGGACGATAACTAGCAACCTCGGACGACGCGTCTTTGTGTTTCCTAACCAAAGCTTGAGTTGAAAACTCATCATGGCCGACATCTGAGGTGGAGACGATCCGAAGTGCGTCTAAAGTCCAGGCGTCCACGTCGTCAGCGTCGACCTGGAACTGGTGAAGGCTACAAGCTTCTTCCAAACGGGTTTTCCTCACCAACGCTAGCTGTTCCAGAGCGGCCCATTGCGCTTGAACATCCGCGATGCGCTCACGGATCTTAGCTTCGCCGAAATGCCCGGCGTCGGCCATCGTTTGGCCCTCGCGGACCGTGTTCTGGAGGTGTCCCGAGCGCCCGCTCATCTCGTCTTCCAGAGCACGATGTTGACTCAATAGGCGGACGGCGCCGGTTAAATCCTTCCCACAGTCGTCTGAGGAAAGGATCTGCTCTTTCTCCCGAATCCAGCCCTCTTCCTCAGCCATTTCCCAGAAGAACTTCCACAAACGCCGGGATTCTTCGAGGCGTGCGCGACGCTCGGATGCTAACTGGGTCAGCTCCTGGTAGCAGAACTCCATGTGGGACACGCGGTCTCGGATGACCTGAGGGTCACAGGGTTTGTAGCCTAAAGAGGGATAGAGAGTCAGCTTTATTAATATAGCGCTTTTTACAACACAAATTGTTTCAAAGTAGCTTTACAGTGAGCTGAACCACTGAACGCGGATCCACAACAGAACCGGAACACAATACAATGCTGAATAAAGTCGTAGTTTTTGTTATTTTTGGACCAAAATGTATTTTCGATGCTTCAACACACACTAACTAACCCACTGATGTCACATGGACTACTTTGATGATGTCTTTATTTCCTTTCTGGACAAGGACAGTATACCGTACATACATTTACAATGAAAGCTCTCGGACTAAATCTAAAATATCTTAAACTGTGTCCTGAAGATGAACGGAGGTCTGACGGGCTTGGAGCGACACGAGGAAGAGTCATTAATGACATCATTCTCATTTTTGGGGGATCTAACCCTAACCCTACCAGTCTATTAATACTCAACTAACACTCTAATGAGAGTTAATACACATGTAGGTGCAACGTTACTTATAGTCAACAGAATGTGTTAAAGGGACCATCAAAATGAAGTGAAACCAACAAGGGTAACACTTTATTTCTATGGTCCACTTTATACATTCTACTAACTATAAGTAACTTTTCAAGTATGTAAACTTATATTACAACTATTTTACAACTTATTATTAAACTAACCCAAACCTAACAAACTACTAATACTATAATGAGTTTGTTGACATGTGTTAAAGTTGTGTTATAGTTAGTAGAATGTCTAAAGTGGATCATGGAAATAAAGTGTGCTGAGATTTGATTGTGGCTCAAACGATGATTTAACTCCATTTAGAGCATATCCAGACCTCTAAAATGTATTACATTTCGCTGATTTTTCCTGGCCTATAAATCATTTCTTAAATTCTCTTTATTTCCAGGTTATAGACCGTGGGAACCTTGCAAAACCCGATCTGGACCAAAAAAAAAACCGGCTCCGCTCCAGCAATCTGACTCTGAACCTGCTGGTCTTTCACCAGGAATCACTAATGAATCATAAAAACTCACAAAAATATTTTTCTCCCACTATAATAAATGAGCTGTCTGGACTGGACCTGGACTCCCTATTTTTATTTTATTCTGAAATAATATGATTTTATAAAAAAATATATAAAAAAACTGCTTTTGTCACGTCTTTTGTTAATCCCTTTGGATTAAAAGCGTCTGCTAAAAGCATAAATGTGAATGTAAATGTCAATTGAAAAATTAGAATATGGTGCAAAAGTTCATTTATTTCAGTAATTCAACTTAAAAGGTGAAACTAATATATTATATAGACTCATTACATGCAAAGTGAGATATTTCAAGCCTTTATTTGTTATAATTGTGATGATTATGGCTTACAGCTTATGAAAACCCCAAAGTCAAAATTAGAATATTGTGAAAAGGTTTTCATAAGCTGTAAGCCATAATCATCACAATTATAACAAATAAAGGCTTGAAATATCTCACTTTGCATGTAATGAGTCTATATAATATATTAGTTTCACCTTTTAAGTTGAATTACTGAAATAAATGAACTTTTGCACCATATTTTAGAGTTTCACCTGTATTTAAAAAACATCCGTCACACTAAAGTCAGTTCCTCATGGCATAAAGACACTAAAGCAAATGACTCGTTTAAATGTGACATCTTCTCAAAACTGTTCTTACCCTCCTCGTCCACGGCGAACCTCTGAGCGTTGGCGTTGACGGCTTTGACGCGGTCGGCCTGAATGCCGATGTCGGCCTCCACCAGCGCGTGTTTCTGCAGGAGATCTTCCACTCCCAGCAAGTGCTTCCCGTAATCCTGGGAAAGCAGCAGCATCTGCGGGGAACAGCGGACAAGCATCAGGAGATGACAATCAAGCGCAGCATCAGCTCTGGCGGGTCACGTTAGTCAAGCTCGCAAACAAGACAAAAATACTAAGTAAGAAAGCATTGTTTGCCGTTTTCAAATATAATCCAGTTAAACCTATATATAGTATTTTTGTCTTGTTTCCAGTCCAAATATCAAACATTTCTCAAATCAAGATGCATTTACTAAAGTTGTAAAATCACATAAGATTTTAAGTCTGGTTTTCGGGGGGGAATTAATCAAAATAAAGTGAGTTTTTGCTTAAAACAAGCAAAATTATCTGCCGATGGGGTCAGAAAAATAATGTTGTTTCTGTTTGAATGAAGATTATTTTTCTGACCCCATTGGCAGATAATTTTGCTTGTTTTGAGCAAAAACTCACTTTATTTTTGATTAATTCCCTCGGAAAACAGGACATAATATCTTAGGAAAATCTAGTAAATGCATCTTGATTGAAGAATTTGTTGATATTTGGACTGGAAACAAGACAAAAATACTAAGCATTTTTTGCAGTTTTCAAATATAATCCAGTTAAAACTATATATCGAAAGTTTAGCTGAAGATGAGGATGAAATCTCATACATTTTTGCCTTTTCTAACCGGTAACACTTTATTTTACAGTGTCCTTGTTACATACGTTACATGCACTTACCGTAGTAATAACAGTAAATTATGCATAATTACATGCAACTAACCCTCACCCAAACCCTAATCCGTCCCTAACCCTATAGTAAGTACATGTAGTTTCTTAATATTACTCGGCACTCAAATATATAATTACTCTGTAACAATGACACCTTAAAGCAACACCAAATAACTTTTCCTCTGCGGTCGCCCTACAGGTTGGAAGTGGAATTGTCCATTACCGCTGTGGTAAATACTTTAGCCTAGCGCAGCCGACTGTCGCACACACACTCGCTGTTTATCCAGCGCCGGCTTTGGAATGAACGATGTCCACACACAAGCTAGAGTATGATGCATAATTTCATGAAAGTATGATCTATTGCGGCATCAGAAACGAAGAAAAACAAAATAAAGACTATTGTAACGCTTGACGTAAAGCAAGTCAAATTTGTAGTTTTCTTATGTCTCATTAGAACTACAGAAACGTGACCCGATCTGGCAATCTTACACAGCGTGGTTATAGCAGATACAGGATCCAGAAGTGCCTTTCACCCTGTTACGACTTAATGAACCACTGAAACCATTTTGGAAACATTATTTTAAGGTAAAGAATTGTTTTAAAGTCCCTGTAAAGTCAAAATTAAGTATGTGTTCTGAGTTTGTCACACCACAGAAAAATGTGTTATTAGTCACCCAGCCCAATTTGAATGATAAAAAAAGCCAGCAAGTACATAAAATAAGCTATCAAAATCTTGAAAAAATGAGCAGTATTCTCTGCTCTCAAACGCTGGGGGCGTGTCCACTGGCTGTGCTGAAGCCACGCCCACTCGCGGGAAAGCTGCCGTCGCCACACTGAATCATAGACTGAACTCTACAGCCGGAATGGATGCTCGCACGGTGGGCACGCACTGCCGATGATGGCACCAGTTGTCGGCGCGACGGGAGGATGAAGGCCGAGGCGGGAGATAGTCGGTTCGGCCCCATTCACCAGTAACAGCGGATTATCAGTGAATCCCAGTTGTCTCTGATGAAAGTTTATAAAACTATCCCGTGTAAAATGATAACTTACAGAAGTGGGTTTTGGCGGTGATCCTCAGCTCTCCATCAAGGTGGCTCTTCACAAAATTAATCCATTTCTTCTTGATGTAATCGTTTTTCGGAAATGTAAATAAGCATCTGTTTTGTACTGATCCGGTGATCGCATCCAGGTAGTAACGTTACGCATTTCCGTGACAAAGGCATAGTTAGCTAGCAATCTGTAGGCCGTTACTAATAATAGTACTGACAGTAACTCGCGAATGAGCGGCAAACTGATGTGAATGTGCTCTATAATACTGTTAGGAACGGCCAGCCTCAGCGGCTTTAGTAGGGCATCAAGTAGGGGCGTGTCCAGGAGCTCAAGGGCTCCAGTGCGTCATCGAGCCCCGTTTTAGCCCCGCCCAGAAAATCCGGAAAATAGCAATGGTGAAAAACTGTTTAACGGTCTAACTCCACAATACAGTAATTCACAGTTCACAGTCTTTGTAATATGTTTAATCAATACATTTCTAACATTTATAATGTGTTTAGAATTTTTTTTTTAAATTGCCTTTACAGGGACTTTAAAATAAAGTGTAACCCTAGAATCTACAGGTGAAAGTTTGAAACTCTAAAAACTAGAATATAGTGCAAAAGTTCATTTATTTCAGTAATTCAACTTAAAAGGTGAAACTAATATATTATATAGACTCATTACATGCAAAGTGAGATATTTCAAGCCTTTATTTGTTATTATTTTGATGATTATGGCTTACAGCTTATGAAAACCTTTTCACAATATTCTAATATTGACTTTGGGGTTTTCATAAGCTGTAAGCTATAATCATCAACATTATAACAAATAAAGGCTTGAAATATCTCACTTTGCTTGTAATGAGTCTATATAATATATTAGTTTCACCTTTTAAGTTGACTTATCTTTTGCACGATATTCTAGTTTGTCGAGTTTCACCTGTCCACTTTTACGTTCATCTCTCTCACCTTCATTTCATCCATCCAGTCCATGATGTAGAGCATCTCCTGGAAGACGCGCTGCAGGCCGAGGTTCATCTCCAGCCTCTGCCGGCGGGCTTTGAGCAGCTCCAGGAGATACTCCCACAGGCGCAGGACGTTGTCTTTACGCGCCGCGATGCGCTTGATGTCGTGGTAGTTCTCCGCCTCCAGCTCTCTGGCCACGGACACCACCGCCTGCACGCGCTCCTCGTACGCCGCGATGTCCGTCTCGATCGCCTCGTGCTTTTTAGTCGCCGCCTCGACCGCCTGGAGGTCGAATCCGAAATTGTCCTGCAGAAGAGAAACAGGAACGTTAAGAACAAACACTCGTTTTAATTGAGTTGAATTGAATGCCTTTATTGTCATTGCGCTTAAATTCGCTTTTCTTACTTAGCATTTTTGTCTTGTTTCCAGTCCAAATATCAAAAAATTCTTAAATCAAGATGCATTTACTAGATTTTCATAAGATATTATGTCCTGTTTTCCGAAGAAATTAATCAAAATAAAGTGAGTTTTTGCTTAAAACAAGCAAAATTATCTGACAATGGGGTCAGAAAAATAATCTTAATTCAAACAGAAGCAACATTATTTTTCTGACCCCATCGGCAGATAATTTTGCTTGTTTTGAGCAAAAACTCACTTTACTTTGATTAATTCCCCCCGAAAACAAGACTTAAAATCTTATGTGATTTTACAACTTTAGTAAATGCATCTTGATTTGAGAAATGTTTGATATTTGGACTGGAAACAAGACAAAAATACTAAGTAAGAAAAACATTTTTTTGCAGGGTAAAATTAACACACAAGCACAATAAGTATATTGCACAATCCCATGTGTATAAACAGTTATAAGCAATAACCTCCTAGGACCTTCGTTTCGTTTTTGTCTTTTCTGTTTTTTTATTATTAATCTAAGATTATACATCTGGAAATCTCAGAGATGCCAAATGTACAAAAACATGTTAATATGTTAAAAATAATAATTTCTTATTATCTTACAAGACTGTTTTCGTTTTATTTTTTATTTTTATTTTTTTTGATCTGTATTTTTATGTATGAGAAAAAGAAAAGCAAAAATTAAAAAATGTATATATTGTATATATGGCTGGGACACCCAGTTTTTTTTAACACAGACTGTATATTAAATCAAGAAAAATACTAATTTCTACAAACTCTCTTTCATAATAGTTCAGAAGTATGATTATTATTTGGTTCATGTATGTTTAGAGGAAGCAGAGATTTGTTGTGGCAAAATTATGAAAAATGCTCATTTAATTTTATTTGTATAATGATCAAATAAATAATAATATAAATGGATAATAAGTAATAATAACACATAATAATTTATCATAAATATTAAAATAAAAATAAACGTTTTTAAATATATTATAATTAAATATCTTTCATAACATTGTTCAGAAATGTAGTAAAATTATTGTTTGATTCATCTATGTTTAGAGGAAGCAGAGATCGATCATTTAGAGCTTTTGTTTTCATAAAAATAATATAAATAATGATGTAAATTTATAATAACATAATAATTCATAATAATTATTAAAATATAAATAAACTATTTTTTCAACCAAAAAAAAAAATATATATACATACATAATGTATTTATACAACATTATGAAAATTAGCATTAACATTTTTATCATATACTCATTTAAAGCCATTAATTTTGTAAAAAATATATAAATAATAATATAAATGTAAAATAAGTAATAAAATATAATTCATAATAATTAAAATATACATAAACACTGTTTATTAAATACATTATAATTAAATATATTCGTATCATAACATAGTTAAAAATATAGTACAATTTTATATTTATATATTTGTTCTCATAAAAATGATATAAATAATATAAATTTATAATAAGAACACAATTCACAATAAATACTAAAATATAAGTAAACAATGTTTTTCAAATATATGTACATTATAAAAATTTGCCTTTATTTTCATTACAAAAATATAAATAATAATATAAATGTACAACAAGTAATAACATAATAATTCATAATAATATAAATACTTTTTTTTTTACAAATATATTATAATTGAATATTTTTATATCATAGCAGAGTTCAGAAATATATAAATAAAATGTCAATGTATAAATATAAAATAAAATCTTTCACCACCAGGGGGCACAAAATCGTGTTAAATCAGTGCTGGAATAACATTGCACAGCGCCATGAAGGACGCAGCACATGTGTGTGTGTGTGTGTGTGTGTGTGCTTATAGGACTGAACCTGTGACACGAGGCGCTGGTTCTCGCTCAGCCAGGTCTCCCTCATGGCGGCCTTGCGGTCGAAGCGTCTGGCGAGTTGCTCCAGTTTCTCCTGTCGGATCAGCTCGGTCCTCAGCGCTAACTCACGCTCGTGCTCGGCCTTCTCCAGACGCTCCCACGCCTGCAACATCACAGCAACACATCAGCATTCAGATTCTAGTGAGGATACATCTGATGCTTTTAACATGCTGACGTCACAAAAAACTATTGTATTTACAATTTTGCCTTGACATTAGCTTTTTGCTCACCAGTGGTTTTCCAAAGTTACTAGCCACTCCGCATTTTCACTGGCCACAATTTGGACACCGATACCATAGGGGAATAACTACCATATAGATATTTTTAATAGCATCTCATAATTTGGCAGCCGGTATATTAGGCTACTGTCACTTTAAGACCTGACGCACAGACCCATTATGCTCTTTTATATAGCCAATATACTTTATGTGCGCGCACTTTGGGTCAATACACGCCAGAATTCAAGCCCTGAACCACCAACAATATTCATCCGGAGAAAATTAAACGAGTGAGTGAAGGGTTTGTGTGTCGACTCGCTGTCGGAGAGATTAGAGAGCGAGTCTTTTGTATCTATTCTGCGGAAGAGTTTCAGATCTTTCAGTATCAATATGCATTGAAAAATCTATATTACTGCCAACACTAATAAAAGTTTCTTAAGAAGTATTTCCTACTAAAGCAAGGCGGTGTTTGATTCCTTTTCCTGATTATTTTAAATCCTTTCTGTGTAAAGCACTTTGAATTACCCTAGTGTATGAAATGTGCTATATAAATAAATTGCCTTGCATTTTTCAGTGGCGCTTGTTCTGAACGTATTTTTTACATTAATTTTTCCCATAGGGATTTTAAAATAGTTTTTGTTAAAAATGTATAAGCCATGAACCAAAGCCAATCAGCAACGAGGAGAATCACAACACTACAAACTTTGATTTGTAGTTTTAGTAAAGGAAAGAACTACAATCCCATGAAGCAATTTTCTGTACAGCATCATGGGTAATGTAGTTTTTCACCAGGAACTACGCTGTTAAACATGATAATTTAAAAAAATAAGCCGAAATAATGTGGGCTAACGGCTTTAACAGAAGCAAATAGCATCGATTAACAACCTCGTAACTCGTCGTCTGGCTTTAAAGGTTTATTTTTTAATGCTTTAAGGCTTTAAAGAGTTATCGTTCTAAATCGATTTCCCTATAGAGAAAATCAAGGTATGTTTTACTTCAGGAACCCGACCATTGCGACCTATTGCAGACAGGTGGGCGTGGCCTTGGATGGCAACATGCCTGGTGCATTATGGGTGTTGCAGTTTTCCTACATATTTGTAAATATCTGCCAATGGGGTGTAAGAATAATCCTGTTCTCACTTTAGAAACATTTTATTTTTCTGATGCCACTGTCAGATATTTGTTCTTGTTTTAAGCATAAACTTAACAAGGCTTAATATAACATAGCTGCCAACTCTCACGCATTGGCCGTGAGACACCCGCATTTGATTGGTTTCACACGCTCACACGCCACACTCCCGATTTCTCACGCTGAAGTGTCAACCCGGGCGGTCAAATGCCTGGAAGATGAGTTTATCTATATATCTACCTGTTGAGCCACTCGTGATCGACTAGTTATACCGCAAATTCGTTAAAAATCTCCCGTTATCTAGAGCGAGCGTTCATGCGAGACAGAGATTGTGCTCCAAACCGCGTAGAGCGAGCGAGAGACCTTGCGCGAGCGAGACCGCAACCCCCCCCTCATCAATAAATCTCACTAGTCTCTACCACCCCCCCCCCCCCCCCCCCCCCGTCAACAAATCTCACTCGTCTCTACCCCCCCCCCCCCCCCGCCAACAAATCTCACGCCGAGCAAAACTCAAAAGTTGGCAGGTATGATATAAGTCATTTAGCATCTCAAGTAAATGTATGTTTAGATATCTGTGCCGGAAAGCAAGAGAGAAACACTCAGACTGAAGGAATACGTGCAGTTTCTAAGGTAAATCTGAGGTAACTTCACCTTGTTGATGTCTGAGATGAGTTTGCCCTCGCGTGGCATGTACACCTTCTGGTTATTAGCCCTCATCTTGCTCTGGATAGTAAACAGAAGCACCTCCAGGTTTCCCTTCTCAGTGAATCTGTGGAGAGAGAGAAAGAGAGTTGAGAATAAAATTCAGCTCATTTTAGTCCTAATATATTCTGCTGTTTGTTAGCGGTGTAACGATACTCTTGTGTCACGATTCGATACATATCACGATACTGAACTCACGATACGATACTGAACTCACGATACGATACTGAACTCACGATACGAACTCACGATACGATACGATACTCACGATACGATACATATCGCGATACTGAACTCACGATACTCAACTCACGATACGATACATATCACGATACTGAACTCACGATACGATACTGAACTCACGATACGATACTGAACTCACGATACGATACATATCACGATACTGAACTCACGATACGATACTGAACTCACGATACGATACTGAACTCACGATACGATACTGAACTCACGATACGATACTGAACTCACTATACGATACTGAACTCACTATACGATACTGAACTCACTATACGATACTGAACTCACGATACGATACTGAACTCACGATACGATACTGAACTCACGATACGATACTGAACTCACGATACGATACTGAATACGATACTGAACTCACGATACTGAACTCACGAAACGATACTGAACTCACGATACGATACTGAACCCACGATACGATACTGAACTCACGATACGATACTGAACTCACGATACGATACTGAACTCACGATACTGAACTCACGATACGATACTGAACTCACGATACGATACTGAACCTCACGATACGATACTGAACCTCACGATACGATACTGAACTCACGATACGATACTGAACTCACGATACGATACTGAACTCACGATACGATACTGAACTCACGATACAATACTGAACTCACGATACAATACTGATACGATACTGAACTCACGATACAATACTGAACTCACGATACAATACTGAACTCACAGTACAATACTGAACTCACAGTACAATACTGAACTCACGATAATGAACTCACGATACGATACTGAACTCACGATACGATACTGAACTCACGATACAATACTGAACTCACAATACAATACTGAACTCACGATAATGAACTCACGATACGATACTGAACTCACGATACGATACATATCACAATACTGAACTCACGATACGATACATATCACGATACTGAACTCATGATACTGAACTCACGATACGATACATATCACAATACTGAACTCACGATACGATACATATCACGATACTGAACTCATGATACTGAACTCACGATACGATACATATCACGATACTGAACTCATGATACTGAACTCACGATACGATACATATCACGATACTGAACTCATGATACTGAACTCACGATACGATACATATCACGATACTGAACTCATGATACTGAACTCACGATACGAATACATATCACGATACTGAACTCATGATACTGAACTCACGATACGATACATATCACGATACTGAACTCACGATACTGAACTCACGATACTGAACTCACGATACGATACATATCACAATACTGAACTCACGATACGATACATATCACGATACTGAACTCATGATACTGAACTCACGATACGATACATATCACAATACTGAACTCACGATACGATACATATCACGATACTGAACTCATGATACTGAACTCACGATACGATACATATCACGATACTGAACTCACGATACGATACATATCACGATACTGAACTCATGATACTGAACTCACGATACGATACATATCACGATACTGAACTCACGATACGATACATTTTTTTTTTACTGTTGATTAAAATGCTAAATTTGGTGTGTGTAAATGAATAGGTTTGGACTTGGTGCTGGAAACCCAAAGCACAGGACAATAGAGACACCAGAATAACAATATTCATGATTCTGAAGCTGAAAACAGAATTATTTTAGACGAATATGCTTGAACTCGGTCACTGACTAGATATATTTAAAATAATGTAGGCCAGTTTTGACTGATAACAAGACATTTGTCATTATCAGGACCCACAAATATTCCCCGATTGCATTATTATACACTATATTCAACATTATATATAGTAGTTTAATGTAGTACTGACACTAAAACTCTGAAAACTTGAATTTTTTCTCAGTAATTTTAATTTTGGGTAAACTATACATAATATAATTTGTCACTATCCACGATACATATTGTTGCATTTTTATATTGCGATATATTGTGACAGGAAATATTGTTACACCCCCACTGTGTGTTTTAGACACTCACTTGGGTGGTTTCTCCACGGTCCTGTAGGTGTTGAAGGCCTGGAGCTGCTGCTGGACTCCCACCAGTGAGTTTGCAAACTTTCGATTGTTGAGGATGATGATGGTTTGTTCAATCCACTCCAGCAGATCAGACGCCAGAGATTCATATTTCTCGATCATCTTCTCGGTCTCGATGGCGTTGTCGAGCACCTAGTAAACACAAACCAGTTTTAATAAAGTAGTTTTGCATTGCCTGATGGAAATAAAAGTCGCAATGCACCATAGTTACAGCTTTAGATAAGTTGAGTACATGAAATGCCACTTTATCAGTATCACATGTGGCTATAAATGGTTGAAAATAAATAAATGGTTGAAAATAAACCTGTCACAGTTTAGAATATAAAACAGATGTAAGATAGAAACCAATTGAAATTAAGTATGTAAATATTAATATGACGCCATTGCTAACGGTTACATTTAAATTACGTAGTATTATATTATTTTAATTATTTATTATATTTTAAAATATTATTACTTATTATATATTATATTTAAAAAAATGTTTTATTTAAAACGTTATTTATTTTTATTTATTTTATTAGTAATATTTAAACTTACAACTTTACTGCTGCTTACAATACAAAACAAATAAATAAATAGCACATGCAAGACTGAAATAATCAGTTAATAAACAGATGTAAGACGACCAACAAAAATTATGTAAATATTAAGATGATGCCATTACATCTCAAATAGGAATGTATTTAATTATTTTAATTTTAATAGGAATCTTTAAAGTATTATTTATTTATTTCAAAACTGATAAACAAACAAGCAAATAAATAAATAGTACATTTATGTCAATAAGTCAATAAACAGAGGTAGGATAGAAGACCAAATGCTATTAAATATGTAAATATTATGATGATACCATTACTAACAGTTACATTTTAAATTACTTCTATTATTATTTATACTTTTTTTTATTTAAAGCATTTTATTTTAATAAGAATATCTTATATTTATCAACAAATGAATAAATAGCACACATTAATGACTAAAATCGTCAGCCTCTGAAATGTCCTTTGACAGAAAACGGAGAACCTTCTAGAAGTAGTTTACGTGTTTTGAAGACTCAGACCTTTCCGATACGCTTGCCCTCCACCTTCAAGGCCTTCATCTTGGAGAAATAATGGTAGTATGTGACGACATAAGTGATGACGGACTTCTCGTCTGGATGGTCTACGCTGATATCTGCAAAAAAAGAAAGAGTGTGAGTGTGTGTTTGACCATTGGGGGCTTTCGCACCGGATAGATCTAGGCACTAGCCATCATGCTGGTTCCCAGGGGCCGGTTTCACAAAGATAGACTTTGACTATGGCTTAGATATAGTAGATAGACATCTAAATCAGACCGTTGCACAAAGCACTTAAGACTCTGACTATCTTAAGTAGGACTACACTGCAGTGCATTCTGGGTAAAATAAGACACTTTTCAAAACAAAAAACATGGCGGATGGAGTAAGCGCATTCAACCGCTCGGTGCAGTTTACCCCAGCGGGAGATATGTGTGTGTGTTGGAGGAGTTTAACAGTTACAAGGACATTTTACTGGGAAGATTTAGCGGAGAATGTAGAAACAAGACGAAATGTTTAATTTGGACAAAGATTGCTACGACAGTTAACAGCGTTAATCCGACCGTTGAGCGGAGCGTTAAAGACGTACAGAAAAGATACAAAAACATACAAGATGCCAAAAAATAAATATATTTAAGAGGAAATATCCAAAAACGGGAGGAGGACCCCAAGAGAAACTTAAAGACACTGAAATGGTGATGGATATATATGGAAACGGCCATTTTGCATTTTCTGTCGGCTGTTTGTAATGCAACTGATTGTTGCTGCTGGTTGCCATGGTAACAAAGTCCTAAGTTAGCCTGGGGGTGTCTAATTTTTTTGGTCTAAATTAAGTCAGTCTTTATTTTTGTGAAACAGTCGAACTTGCATTAGACTAGTCTATGAGCACATTTTAGACTTGTCTAACACTATAGACCGGTCTAAACTAGCTTTGTGAAACCGGCCACTACTAATGGTTCTCGTAGGAACGTTTTCTGGTTACATTCGCACCGCCAGCAGGAACTAGGGATGGGCAAATGAAGCCTCATGAGGCACTGAGGCTTTCCCCTGAATGTTTCGGGAAAAGATTCAAAGCATCAAGAGTGTCGAAAACAGCGCCACCTTGTGGCAGGTCAAATTTACAGCAGAGCAGCCGAGTGCGCAGCGCCGTTGTTTTATCCATTAAGCACAAATAAAAGCCTGACAACGTTAAATGTTCAGTTTACTGATAATATAATTCACATATTTAAGTGTGGCAATAAAATAAATGTAACAATTACATTAATACTAATTATAAAAATACCAACAGAGTTGCTTGATGCAAATACAAGTGAAACTCGAAAAATTAGAATATCGTGCAAAAGTTCATTTATTTCAGTAATTCAACTTGAAAGGTGAAACTAATATATTATATAGACTCATTACATGCAAAGTGAGATATTTCAAGCCTTTATTTGACATAATTTTGATGATTATGGTTTACAGCTTATGAAAACCGTTTAACAATATTCTAATTTTGACTTTGGGGTTTTCATAAGCTGTAAGCCATAATCATCAAAATTATAACAATAAAGGCTTGAAATATCTCACTTTGCATGTAATGAGTCTATATAATATATTAGTTTCACCTTTTAAGTTGAAATACTGAAATAGATGAACTTTTGCACCATATTCTAATTTTTCCAGTTTCACCTGTAGTTCCTCCAAAAGGAGATCCTAGAACTAAAATCGAAGCGCCGAACACCGAGAACGTCCGCCAACAGTATGAAACGGTTCCTCGGGTGCGAGACCAGGACGGGCTTTACCTTCGGGGTCCAGGAGTTTGGTGAGACCCAGGTGTTGCTCCGCCAGGTTGAAGGCGTTCTGCAGGTTGTAGTGAGCGTTGGACTTCTTCAGTTTGTCGAAATCAATCAGGTCTGGCCTGGGAAGATCAGAAGCATTGAGATATTAAGGATATTACGAGTGCAAAACTGAGCTTTTGATGCAGGTGAGCTGAATCTCACGGGTGTAAAGTATTGGAGTAAATGTAACTAGTTACTGTACTCGCATCTTTTTGGCTACTTACTATAAATACAGGTGAAACTCAAAAAAATTTAATATGGTGCAAAAGTTCATTTATTTCAGTAATTCAACTTAAAAGGTGAAACTAATATATTATATAGACTCATTACATGCAAAGTGAGATATTTCAAGCCTTTATTGTTATAATTTTGATGATTATGGCTTACAGCTTATGAAAACCTTTTCACAATTGGGGGACTTTGGGGTTTTCATAAACTGTAAGGGTTAAAATTATAATAAATATCTCACTTCGCATGTAATGAGTCTATATAATATATTAGTTTCACCTTTTAAGTTGAATTACTGAAATAAATGAACTTTTGCACGATATTCTAATTTTTCGAGTTTCACCTGTAAAATATACACGGTGACCTTCGTTGTTTGTCACTAATAAGCACAAAATAATCCCTTAACTATTAGTATAAAAGATGCTATTTCCTGATATAAAAATAATGCAAACTTACAGTTTTCATGGCCAGCAAATTCTCACAGTTCAAAACATTATCAAAACATTGCATTTCAATCAAAATGTATGTGAAGATTAATTAATTAAGTCATTACATGAAGATAGACATGAAGTTGCATATGCTTTAATATATATATATATGTTACATTCTTTTTAATAAGTAAATGTACTTTTTACTCCAAAACATTTGTGATGAGTAATGCAATTACACATTACATTTTGCATGGGAACTGTATCTGCTATAAAGAAGCGATATCACTATCTAAGGTCATTGAAGGAACTATATCTTGTGTTTTTTTGCCTTTGCTCACACACACTTCTCTACGAGGCAACTTTACGTGAATGTGAGTGCATTAGCAGGGAGTTGCTCAATCACAAAATCCATAATTCACATCCAGTGCAAGTAAACTTTGATTTAACATTATTTTATTTATCAACTACAGGGGAAAGTCGAAAAATTAGAATATTGTGCAAAAGTTCA
Source organism: Rhinichthys klamathensis goyatoka (assembly GCF_029890125.1). Taxonomy (NCBI): domain Eukaryota; kingdom Metazoa; phylum Chordata; class Actinopteri; order Cypriniformes; family Leuciscidae; genus Rhinichthys; species Rhinichthys klamathensis. The sequence goes on from NW_026607169.1 coordinate 552,356, forward strand.
TGTATTTGAGTAATTCAACTTAAAAGGTGAAACTAATATATTTAGTATATATAACTATATACATATGCATGATTATACTTTTCAGAGGGCCGACATTTCTGCATTTAAAATCCGTTTTTTTATTGATTTCATGTAATATTCAAATTTTCTGAGATTTTGAATTTGGGGTTTTCATAAGAAGCCATAATCATCAAAATTATAACTTTTGCACGATATTCTAATTTTTCGAGTTTCACCTGTATATTAATGAGAGCTTTCTAAAGGATATTGGTTTACTCATGGCCTTTTTGTGCACTTTTAACTGAGACTTGTGTTTGTAGACGTTTAAGAGTCTGTTGTGTCCACCTTTATTTATTGCAATATTTAGGTGTTCAGCTTTATTTTGATTTTAGAAAATAAACACAATTTCTCATGTTACAAATCAGTTGTTTCTTATTTTCACTGGCATGTCTCAGGTGTCGAGGACTAGTGCATGTTTGACCCTACGTTCAGCATGAGTTAAATACTTAAGTACTGTTAAAATCAGATCCTCTAAGACTTTTACTCGAGTCGTATTGAAATCGGTGACTTGTAACGGACTCATTTTCGCTGTAAGGAATTGAACTTTTACTCGAGTATGGTTTTCAGGTCCTCTCTACACCTCTGCTGAATCTGGTACCTGTGTTTGTGAATGAGGGCATTGAACGCCATGCCATCGCGCCAGCTGGTGGTGAAGTTGTGGATGTTGACGTTGGGATATCTGTGAAGAACGAGACAAACGAGAACGGTCAGATATCAAGAACGCCAGTGTGTTGAAGTCTTAGTTCTGCATCTTCACCCACCCTGCGGTCTTCATCTGACACCACAGAAGAAGAGCGTCCTTGGCCGAGCGTTTCTCTTTATTATCTTCCGTCTCCACGCTGATGTCTTGGATCTGTCACACAGATGATAACACGACATGATGGATGTTTCGGGCTGTTATTTAGCCATAATGTGAGGAAAATCAAAACGCTATTAAGGGTTTTGAAACTCTGGTCTGGGGAAAGGTTTAAATAAATAAATAAAAATGTGTTCAAATAAATAAATAATACATCTAACATCACAGTACTATAATGAGTAGAAAACTAAGTATCTTTCTGTATAATAAATAAATAAATGATTCCAATAAAAAATGGTTGAAGTAAATATATTAATATAAATATATAATTCATATAAGAGTACAGTGTTGTAGTGAGTAGGATTTTTTAATAAAATAATAGAAACTCAATATTTTCTATATAAATATATAAAAATCTGTTAAAATATATTAAAATATATAATAAAAATGTGTTTAAATAAATTAATAATATATAAATAAATAAATAAAACATCTTAATAAAATAAAACAAAATATGTTTGTTTAGTTTAAATACAGTGCAGTGCTATAACAAGTAGATAGAAATGTTGTAATAGAAACTCAATATTTTCTAAAAATAAAATGTGTTAAAATATATTTTAAAATGTGATTGAAAAAAAAATATATATATATGACTAATATAAATAAATGACTACTGTAATATATTAATCTAAATAAATAACACATCTTAATAAAATAAAACAAAATATTTTTGTTTAGATAAAAAAAAAAATTCCAATAAATAATAAAAAAGGGTTCAAGTAAATAAATAAATATATAAATATAAATAAATAATACATCTAAGAGTAAGTATTGTAGTGTTATAGTGTGTAGGAAAAAGGTGTTATAAAGTAATAAAAACTCAATAATTTCTTTATTAATAAATAAATGAAAATTAACTAAAATATATTTTAAAAAATGTTTTTTAAATAAATGAATAATATATAAATATAAATGAATACACAAATAAATAAAAAATATTAAAATATATTTTACATTGCTTTATTAAAATATATAATAAAAATGTGTTTTAATAAATTAATAATGTATAAATATAAATAAATAAATTATCCTAATAAGGGAAATATAAAAAATATGGAATATGGAAATATAAAAAAATATGGAAATATAAAAAATAAAACTAAATATGTTCTATATAAATAAATAAATAAATAAATATGGTTTAAGTAAATAATACATCTAAGAGTACAGTGCTACAGCAAGTGTGATAAAATAATAGAAATAATATTTTACACGCGTATAATATTACTGGCGGTGTGATTGTGTGTACCTGGAAGCGGAGGATGATGGTCCAGATGAGTCCGAGCGTGAGCCGGTGGTTCCCGTCCACGATGTCATGTGACCCCATGTTCTCCAGGTGCACGCGCTGCTCCTTGAGGAACTGCAGGGCTTTGTCCACGTTCTCCAGGCAGTGGATCCGCATGCGGCCCTTCGTCGGCTTGGGCTGTGCAGGAATCAGATCATATGCGTGAGTTATCGGCTTTTTAACATCTCTGCTGCTCTTCGGTCACTTTTGACCGGAAATTTTTACATTTGTTTTATTTTCTTCTTCATCGGAATGGTACAAAACTTGGTGAAGGTTTTGGCACTTGCTGTGTGAACACACACACAAAGTCATGGACATGATTTGAACAGGTTAAATGGTCCTGAAAAAATAGTCACACTTGTGCTCCTCTCAGTGGAAATGAATGGGAGACAGATTTCCTCTAGTGGAGGCGTTTGGAACTGCGGCCGAACACACTCCGAACAC
>NW_026607169.1:560000-588207 GCF_029890125.1 Rhinichthys klamathensis goyatoka
AGGACAAGAGTGACGGAATAATAACACGTCTTCAAACCACCCACAGTCAGACGAGAGTATTGTAATCCATGCTCATTTGTATGGCCCCGCCCCCACCGATGACATCATCACCCGATGACACGTTTCCCGAAAGCATCGTTAGCCAACTATGGTCGCAAGTGCCGTAATTATCAGCAGTTAAAACTCATCTTAAAAAATTACATATAAAAAAAATTTACAATAATTTCTTAATGCATTAAAACAGTGAATGTAACTCGACACCATTGCCTCATGAATATGCAAATTATGGAACACAGCCCGGCTCGAACTCACCAGCCTCTCTCCGGACAACACCTCCAGCAGTTTGATGAGCATCCGTCCATCCCGGAGATCCATGTACAGATCCGTGATCCGACAGGACACGCGCGCCAGGTGCGAGTTCACCCATTTGGTGAAGGTCTTCTTCTGCACGGCCTCTCGCTCATCTGCAGGAGGACAACACACACACTTCATCAATAACCATACTTGTAATTATGTTATTAGTGGAAAATAGTGGGAAAATCTCTCTAAAGACTGGAGTGGACTCGGAGTGACGAACTGGAGCGGATTGATTTAATAAAACTGCTACAACAGCAATACCAGGATTATGAGTTACACAATTATCAAAGGTTTATTAATAATAATAACAACATTATCTATTTTTTTTTAAATATGAACAGGTATTATTTAATTTAAAAATACTATTAAATTAAAATAAACAAATTAATAATCTCAATTTTATTGTAATTCATTTTAATACAAAATGACTTAATATAAAATATTATTTAAATAAAATATATTTAAAAATAGAAAATAATACAATTATCTCAATTTATTTTTGGTTCTTTATTGTAATACATTTAAAAAAAATATTTAAACAAAATAATTTAATTAAGTTAAAAAAAAGTAAGTAAATTAATTAATTAATACAAAATTATCAAATATAAAAATTTTATTTAAATAAAATATATTTTGAAATAAATAAATAAAAATAATATTAATAATAATAATAAAATTCTCAAATTTATTTTAATTAATTGTAATACATTTTTGTATACAAAATGTCATTTAAGCAATAATTTATATAAGTCTCAATTGTATTTTTTAATAATTTTAATACAAAATAATTTAATATAAAAATATTAATTAAATTAAATATATTTTTTAAATAGTAAATAATAGTAATAACAATACAATTATCTCAATCTTAATACATTTTTAATACAAAATATTATTTAAACAATACTTTAAATAAAACATATTGTTTATGATTCCCATAAACAATATTCCATAATTGTATGTAATATACTTAATTAGCTGTGTGCTAATTAAGTTAACAAGTAATACAAGATAATAAAAAATCATCCTATGAATTATTATTTATCTGCTACAAACAACCGATTTCGCAGCTGAAACTGTGTTTTTTATGTGCTATATTTAGACAGGAATGAACTAGTTTTTCTAGGAAGAAATGAGGCCGTTGTAATGGTCCACAAACTTTGCACCAAGGCCACCCCCGAAAAACATTCCTGAATACTAATGACTGTTTTTGGATGAGGAATCAAATGATTTTAAAATAGTCTGTGTGAACCCACACATTCAACCATGTCGCAACCCGAAACCCTGTTGTTCGCCCTGCCAAATGTTCAGCCACTTTCTAGCCATTATCCCATAATTCATGTGCTATCAGACGATTTCTCCACCAATCAAACGCAGTGAACAATGTAACGCAGACAAAGGGTGTTTATTTACGTGGGTCCGCCCACGGGTGAGCAGTTCAAATGCACAAACTTATTTATAATCCTCCCAATTTTCCTGTTATTGCATTCCTCGTCCGCGCACAGACGTAAGCGTCTGATTCGATTGTTTTCCCGCCTCCTTTTTCCTGGTTGACCCCTGTGTGTTAAAGAGACAGACTGACCCCCCCCCCCCCCCCCCACCAACAGCGAGGGTCCGTCTGAGACCGGGATCGATGAGAGGAAGACGAGAACAGGGAGAGAGAGAGAGAGAATGGAGGGAGAGGTCTGACCCGAAACACAACAGAACCAACAATCAGAGGAAGAGGAACATCTGCCCGTGAAGCAGGACAGAGGACACACACTTCTACAGCTGGGAACATGTGAAGCACCAGCGTATAAAAAAATTAAATTAAATTAAATCAGTTAAAAAAAAAAAAATTTTATGAAAAATAATAATAATAAAAAAAAAATATGAAAAATATTTATTGTCTGGGTAAATAAAAATTAAATTAAAAAAATAATAATTGATGACTGTGTAAATTAAAATATAATAAAATATTTCGTGTCTGGGTTAATAATAATAAAAAGAAATTGATGAAAAATATTTATTGTCTGGGTAAATAAAAAATAATAATAATAATAATAATTGATGACTGTGTAAATTAAAATAAAAGAAAATATTTGGTGTCTGGGTAAATAAACTAAAATAAAAATATTTTGAAATAAATACATAAAAAATGCCATTAAGAATGTTTGCATTGTGACATTATTTTCATTATAACTATAAGCACATTTTGACTTCTGCTGCTTATTTTACTTCTAAGCTTTTGTTTTTGACTAATTATCAATGTCAATTTTCAATACGGTAACTTTTTACTGGGGTGAATGTGCTTTAATTGTTATGATATAGTAAAATAATGAAAACAATCTAAGGTCCTAAAATATGCCTTATTTTCTTCATGCAAATATCACTTGTATATATTGATAGATTTTGTGTCGTTTCTACTCGTAACACTATGAAATGTACCGAAGCTCACGCAGAGAGTGTATTATAGACTTCTACTTCAAACAATGAGAAACACACGCTACTTGAACCGCATGTGCAAAACTGATGATTGATTTTCTCCAAAGGCGACGGAACGGCTATGAAAGCAAATCATACATGGAAGTAGAACATAGTGTGTGTATGAAGCTTGACATGAGAGATGAAGTCACTCTCATACACACACACACACAGAGAGAAACGTCTGGCGGATTTATTCTCTTCTCCTGCATAGATCGCATGTTAAAACGCATGATCACAAACACACACTACAAGAAAAACACACATCTGAAATGAGACCGGCGTAATATCTCAATATATCTCGTAGAAAGCAGTTGTGTTGAATGGCAAGACCTTTGGTGAAGTTTCCAACTTCTCAGGAGTTTCGCATAAAAAGACACTTTTTCTCAACACTATCTCAAACTATGCAATCAAACATCTCTCATCGAAACATCTGAGCTGCTATTCACTCATTTTATACTTCCGTCCTCTTACTATTGACTCATTTGCATCTGTTTTTATTTCTACAAAGTGATTTTAGGAGAAACAAAGATATTTAACTGAGAGATTCCTTCGACCTTCGAAAGCAACACACTTTTCCTCTGGGTTCATGGCGCAAACTCACTTTTAAAAACTCAATCCAAACCACAACATTTCAAAACGCATGTTTTTCCCGGACGAGCAAAAAACGACATATTTCTGCAGGAAAAACAGATAACTGTGTGTTCCTTCCTCCGCTTACACGTCTGACGCGACTATATGAGCGCTTTGAGGTCTTTAGCGAAGTGTGTTCTCTGTTTACTGTCAGTGAATCTGGACAAACAAGTGATATGTAACTTAAATGTTCAAAACTCGTAAATGTAAGTACACATTGATGGCCTAAGACACGAAACGAGCGTTTTGTGTGAGAAAACGAACAGTATTTATATCGTTTTTACCTCTTGTAAACACAGCCACGTCCAAGTGATATGAGCGCGCGGGCGCTTTGGTCTGCGCAAGCGCCGGAAATGATCTCTCGCGCGTGTACGTGTAAAATTCAACGTTGGCTGTTGATATATCGAAATCGTCTTCCGTTGCGATTTCCTGTATATCTAAATATGTTTAGATCTTCACAGTAAAAGGTAACACTTCCGAAATCTCTGTGTAAACAATGAGTGACGTAGACGCGCGAGAGATCACTTCCGGCGCTTTCCGGCGCTTGCGCAGACCGAAGCGCCGGCGCCCTCAGATCACTCAGACCACAGACGTGGCTGTGTTTACAAGAGGTAAAAACGATATAAATACTGTTCGTTTTCTCACACAAACCGCTCGTTTCGTGTCTTAGGCCATCAATGTGTACTTACATTTACGAGTCATTAAATCATGTTTAATTTGGACTTCTCTGTGCTGCTCTTTGAGGTGGTGACCATAGACCTGCATTATATGACTGACAGACAAGAACGGTTTGACCTAAAAATATCAAAATTGAAACTACTGCGGAAACAAAGACACCTAACTTTACATCTTGGATGCCCTTGAGGTAAGCTAAAGCATACCAAAAATGTATTTCAAAGTGAACTATCCCTTTAAAAAACAACTATTTCTATCAAAGTTGTATAATGAAAATGCATTTTAATTACATAAATTAAAATGAATTACTTTTTATGTCTGTTCTCTATTTACTCAGTGCTGTCTAGGAGAATGAAATTAAATAGGTAAAATGAAATGCTATAAAATATTATTTTATTGCATTACTGATCATTACTGTGATGTCACTTTACTTTTGAGCTAATTTATTCAATTTGAAGATTTAAGCATCTCAGGATATTCAGCAAAGTGTTAAGCTCCCGTCTACGAGAAACAACTGAAATATTAAAAATATATAATAAAATAAACGTAATAATGAAATAAAATAAAATGATAAAATATATAAATAAATACAAAATCTTTAAAAATGATAAAACATCAATAAAATAATTAGATTAAATTAAAAATGACTGAATAAATTAAAATGAATTAATTAATTAAAAATATAAAAAATGATAAAACAATAAAACAATAATTAAATTAAAAATGATAAAAAACTAAAACAAATTAACTGGTGGCTTGAATATAAATGGCTATATAATAATGCTATTAAAAAATAAAATAAAATAAAAATATAACAGTTAAATTAAGATAAAAAAAATAATACAAAAAAAAAAGTAATACACAACAAAATACAAGAAATGACTGTTGAGCTAATTCTCAATGGCGATTCCTCTGCTTGAACATTGAAGATCTGAGCATCTCAAGATCTTCAGCAAAGTGTCCAGGAGGAACAGTCAGTAAACTGAAGAAGAAGATCGGTGTTTCTGCCCGTACGAGCTCGGCTCGGCTGAACTAAAGCTGCTTTGTGGACCGATAACATCACAGCCAAGGCCACCGAACGCTACATGTTAGCCGGGCCTGCGGATCCTCCCAGAGGGTTGTGGGAAGGGCAAACAATGGCGTCAGTGTTCCTCCCCTCGGCCCGGCTCAAACCGCAGGGAACACTGCAGGAATGCGTCCGCATCTGGACCAGGCACTGGGGAGACGCGCCTCGGTCCCACTGAAAGCTGCTTTAATATCAGTGGACGTGTTATAACCTCTCCAAACACAGCTCAGTGTCTATGACCTCTTATAAACCACACACTGTAAAGTTATAAACCTGCTCCTATATCAACGGCTATATCAGACTAGTAGAAGGACATTGTATACACGTATTCCTGAGGGAGTTTTTGCGCATTTTGACATTATTTTCACGATAAAGCACATTTTCTCCCCCCAAGCTGATCATTACTGTGATGTCACTTTACTTTTAAAGCTAATTCATTACATTTGAAGATTTAAGCGTCTCAGGATATTCAGTAAAGTGTTCAAGCGTGCTGTCTATGAGAAACAACTGAAATATAAAAAAAATAATAATAATAAAGTACAATAAAATAATAAAATAAATAAAAAACATACAAATTAAAAATTAAATAATTAAATTAAATTAAAAATTAAATAAATTAACTGATGGCTTGAATATAAATGGCTATATAATACTGATGTTAAATTAAATTAAAAAATAAAATAAAAATGAAAAAAGTTAAATTAAGAAAAAAAATTTAAACATTTTTTTAATTAATTAAATAAAAAATGAATAAAAAAATAAATAAATAAAATTAACTAAAAATTAACTTGTGTGTTTGCTGTGAAAACGTCGAAGGAGGTTGTATACAAGTATTCTTAAGTGGAAAAAATATCCAGAAAATGTGATTTAATATATTTTGAGTGCAATGGCAAAGTCAACTAAATGTCAACCAACATTTGCCTTTGAGCATCTGAGATAAATCAATACTGGAGTCTGGACCGTTCACCAGGTCAGGAGGTCGAACTAGTCATTCTGACGGTATATGCTAAAGCTTATGCTTCATACTAGTATATTGTAAACATTGTAAAACTGAATTCTCACAAATATAACGTCCACGTTCACGCTAGCGCTTTGATTCCGCGGAGATGTTCATGCTATCTGATGTGGCGGTGAGAGTTCAGCGATTGTTGATTTATTGGCGTTTCCTGCATCCTCAAAATCTTTGTTTGCTGACCTCGAAACACACCACACCCTATCCTGCGACACACAGATAGCATTGTCTTTATTTTCAGGGGAAACAATATGATCAAACTATCAGGAACAAAAAGTAGGATCCTGCAAAAATGCAAATAAAATGCACAAATTTAAGGGATTTAGACATGCACTAGTGTTCAAACGTGGCTGCATTTATTTGATCAAAAATACATTAAAAACAGTGAAATATTATTATGATTTAAAATAGCTGTTTTCTATGTGAATATATAGTAAAGTGTAATTTATTCCTGTGATCAAAGCTGAATTTCAGCATCATTACTCCAGTCTTTAGTGTCACATGATCCTTCAGAAATCACTCTAATATGATGATTTGATGCTCAAGAAACATTTGTGATTATTATCAATGTTGAAAACTGTTCATATTTTGGTAGAAATGGCATTTTTTCCAAGATTAAAAAAAAAAACCCAGCATTTATTTGTGTTACATTGCTAAATAAAAGTGTTATTTTTAAACGTTTGAACGGCAGTCCATATATCAAGTGTTTGTAATTACATTTCAGGATTTATATTCATTACGGTCAGCCTAGATGTGTTTGTCCAACCCTGAAAGAACAAAAAAGCAATCATAATATATTATTTTGAATGTGAATTCCAGTGAAATGAAAAAGAGCAGACCACAGCATTCTTCCCATCCCTTACATTACTAAACCTCCTGAACACAGGGACTCAGAGTTGCACAACATCTCCGTACGGAAACACGCGAGGGTCAAACCTGGGGTCAGCGATAGGTGAGATCAGCTCTTCATATGAAGCATTTTAGACTCTGTCTCTGATTTTCTGAGATGATAATTTATTCAAATCAAATGCAAACGCAGGCCACATTTGAAAATGGCTTTCATACTAAAGCCACTCGTTACTAAAGATTTTAAGAACTCTAAACAAACGACATACCATCTGTGACAACTACAAACCACCTAGTTACACCATAGCAACCACCTAAAACACCTAAGCAACCACCCTGAACACCCTAGCAACCGCTCAGAAACGCCCTAGCAACCACCCAGAACACCCTAGCCACACCCTAGCAACCACCTAAAATACCTAAGCAACCGCCCTGATCACCCTAGCAACCGCTCAGAAACGCCCTAGCAACCACCCAGAATACCCTAGCAACCACCCAGAACACCCTAGCAACCACCTAAAATACCTAAGCAACCGCCCTGATCACCCTAGCAACCGCTCAGAAACACCCAAGCAACCACCCAGAACACCCTAGCAACCACCTAAAATACCTAAGCAACCGCCCTGATCACCCTAGCAACCGCTCAGAAACGCCCAAGCAACCACCCAGAATACCCTAGCAACCACCTAGAATACCCTAGCAACCGCCTATCCACATCCTAGCAACCACCTAAAATACCTAAGCAACAGCCCTGAACACCATAGCAACCGCTCAGAAACGCCCTAGCAACCACCCAGAATACCCTAGCAACCACCCAGAATTCCCTAGCAACCACCCAGAACACCCTAGCAACCGCCTAGGCACACCCTAGCAACCACCCCAAACGACTAACTAAATGTTCAATGAGCAATATCACACTCGTAGTGGCCCGGCTGCGGACCGAGCCTGAAAGGAAGGACCGAGAAAGGTTTAGTCGACGGGTGGTTTCCTCCTTTCCTCTGATTATCTGCTTCCCGTGGCGTAAACGTCAGCAGAAAGGAATTCCTCAGACTTCCTGCGGAGTGGACAGATCTCTGAGGTCACCGTATCACGTTCAGCGCTCGGCTCGAAAACAAACAGAGTTTCAACACTTCAGGCTAAAACCACAGCACACGGTCTGGGCATTTCAAACAACGGGCAAAAATAATACAGATGTGACGTTTCACATATTTTAGAGGCAGTTACGGCGAGTGCTGATGGAAAACACATGCAGCGTAGAACAGGACACTCACAAACACAACATTGTAATGTATTTTTGGGCAAAATAGAATATTGAGTGTATATATTTTCATGTTTGACCTCTCTTTCGTGTCTTCTTTATGTGATTATGTCAAAATGCCCATCTTAGCAAGTGACGTTTATGTCTATTAACAGTTGAGAAATAAAATGTGTGTGTATCAGTATATTGGAGCCGTGAATTAGCTCTTAAAGTGACAGTAGCCTAATAAAGCTAATAACGCTAATAAAGCTAATAACGCTAATAAAGCTAATAACGCTAATAAAGCTAATAACGCTAATAAAGCCAATAAAGCCGATAAAGCTAATAAAGCCAATAAAGCCGATAAAGCTAATAAAGCCAATCAAGCTAATAAAGCTAATAAAGCTGCTGCTGTCTTTGTTTTTATTGTTAATCAATCAAACGACAAAGGACAATCACTCATTGCTCTTCACAGAATAACTTTTGTAACTTTAATGAGGATTAATCAAAAAATTTTCATGCCTGTTAAAAAAAGATATTTAGGGCTGGAAAATTTTCTTAAATCAAATTTCTGTAATATATATAAAAGAATAAAATATATATAGAAATATTTCAGAATACGGAGTTATTTTGTATTAAAAAAGTAAAATAAACTATATATATAGTAGATTTTTATGTATTTGAATATATTTTCATTATTATAAAAAAACAAGAATTTAAATATATATATATATACAGAGGTGAAACGCAAAAAATTTGAAAATCGTGCAAAAGTTATAATTTTGATGATTATGGCTTCTTATGAAAACCCCAAATTCAAAATCTCAGAAAATTTAAATATTACATGAAATCGATAAAAAAAAAGGATTTTAAATACATAAATGTCGGCCCTCTGAAAAGTATCATGCATATGTATATAGTTATAATTATATTAGTTTCACCTTTTAAGTTGAATTCCTGAAATACATGACTGTTGCAGGATGTTTCACCAGTATATACAGCTGGTCATCTGTCCCGTTTACACACACAGAGCCGGAGGGAAGCAGATGCATGTTTATCATGCCATGTTTTAAGTGATGACATTCCTGTTGTGGCGACTCACAGTTCCTCCAGTGTTACCGAGCGACAGCGATGAACGACCCGCTTCACCACGAGGGAACAGACTCCAGATGACAGTGAGCTAAATCACTCCAAATCAGGCACTTAGTTGACATCTGCTGCCTATATAGGGCGCTAGAGTTGGGACCAGAGCTGTTGATAAAGACTCGATCACAGGTGTGCGTGTATCTCTAACTCAATCTGCTGTTTCAGGTCGACTGGTTTAAACTCCACCCTTAGTTTCAGAGATACACGACACACAGAAACGAGGATGCGCACGAGTGCATCACTGCAGATGTGCCGAGGCCAGAACACACACTTACAATTCATTTGTTTCAGAGTTTCGCATCCATATATGTTCATTTCTCTTTTTTTTTTTTTTACCATTTCTGGCTGTAACGTTTTCTTAAAAAATGCTGGGTTGTCTTAACCCAATTTTGGGTCAAGTATAGACAAATCCAGCCGTTGGGTTAAATTTTTTAATTACATTTTTAACCCAACGTTTGGGTTTGTCCATATTTGACCAAAAATTGGGTTAAGACAACCCAGCATTTTTAGAATTGCTAGGATTCTTTGGAGAAAGAAACACTGCATCAGTGCATAACTTTATTTTTCAGCTGATGTTATCAATGCCACTTATTGTTTAATCGTCATTTTTTTAAGGTCTTATACCAACACTTTTCCCCATTTCCAAACATTTAGCAAGTAAAATTATGCAAACGGTGTTGTTTTCAGTAACTGAAATAAAGCTGAAATAAAAATAAAAAAAGAATCACTAAAATTAAAAATATAAAACATTGGTTTCAGTAACTTAAATTAAGCTGAAATAAAATGCAATATAAATAACATCTGAAAGCTTAAACTTGTATTAAATATAAAAATATAAAAAAATTATTTCAGTAACTGAACTCAAGCTGAAATAAAATATAAATATTACCTGGAAGCTTAAATTTGAATTAAAACTATATATTATATACTATATATATATATATATACTATATTTACAATATATATATCACTCTAAAAAATGCTGGGTTGTTTCAACCCAAATTTGGGTCAAATATGGACAAACCCAAATGTTGGGTTAAAAATGTAATAAAAAAATGTACAGTTGAAAGTGAAAGTTGAAGTTGGGTTAAAATTTTAAATTACATTTTTAACATTTGGGTTTGTCCATATTTGGCCCAAATTTGGGTTAAAACAACCCAGCGTTGTTTAGAGTGTATATACTATATATATTAAAAAATGTAAACTTAGAAATTAAATAATTAAGTTAAAGTTGAAGACTAAAATTAGAGCTATATAGAAATATTTATTTAAAAAAACTATATATATATTTAAATTACAAAAGCACAAAGGCTAATTGAAAATATGACAGAATATAAATGATATTAGAATAACTGGCCAGAGCAGGTTTTCTAATGAAATGTTCTTTGTGAAACGTGAACCGTAATTGTTTATGGTGTCACACAATGAGCTTTGAGTGAGTGTTCACTGCAGGAAAGGCTTCAGTGGTTCATGGCTCCGCGTATCGTTGCACTCTAAACAACGCTGGGTTGTTTTAACCCAAATTTGGGTCAAATATGGACAAACCCAAATGTTGGGTTAAAAATGTAATTTAAAATTTTAACCCAACTTCAACTTTCACTTTCAACTGTAATTTTTTTAATTACATTTTTAACCCAACATTTGGGTTTGTCCATATTTGACCCAAATTTGGGTTGAAACAACCCAGCATTTTTTAGAGTGTGAGTGCTGAGTTGCTAATCTCATGGTTTCCCTTCACTGCGTCTGACCGCTCGAATCTACTGTCTCTGAGACGTTTACATCAGGGTCGCCGGCCTCATCATGACAGGACACTGAGTGAATCAAACATCCTCACGCTGACCCAATCCTCCTGGGCCATTCAGACATCTCCCTCTGTCCCGCTCTCAGAGCCGTATCTCTGCCAACAGCCCAACAGAAGGTCATTGAGGAGACCAGACGGCTTGGCAGCAACACACACGGACGACAAAAGATCTGATTCAGCACGAGCCCTATGAGCAAAACTGGCCCATCGAGGTCCAGAAAGGTCCAACATCAGCTGGACGCAGTCTTACCGTCACTAAACTATCTGTGGAAACACAAGCTGCCAGGATCATGTGTTCAGCCCGTCCACAATCGCACTAGAAATCCAAGAATCTGTCATTTATCTTGGCCATAATCTCTCCTGTCATGAGGGTTTGAAGAATGCTCTTGTGTAGTTTGCATTGATTTTTAAGATGCATAATAAAACACAGAACGTCTTGGCTTTGGCGGGGTTGCAACTTCTAAATATCTTAATATCAAACCATCAGGAACAAGATGCTACATGTCAGAATGAAAGCAAATACTATCTAATATGTCCTATCAGTACACAAGCATAAGCTGAAGTCACATTTGAACCCGATAACACTGCAGATTAATCATTTAAATCCACAATGCAGTTGACATTAAAGAAATTCACTCACAAAGAAAAAGCATTGAATTAAATACCTAAGCAACCGCCCTGAACACCCTAGCAACCGCTCAGAAACGCCCTAGCAACCAGCCAGAATACCCTAACAACCACCTAAAATACCTAAGCAACCGCCCTGAACACCCTAGCAACCGCTCAGAATCGCCCTAGCAACCACCCAGAATACCCTAGCAACACCCTAGCAACCACCCCAAATGACTAACTAAATGTTAAATGAGCAATATCCATTGAATTAAACTGGAGATTTTGAAGTAGAAAAGCTAAAATTGTGAATTATGCATGACGAATTTTAAAGTATTTGGGCGGTGACAGCAATACGGTTTATCTACCATATTAAGTTATTTACAAGCCTGAGATGAAGCTGAATTACTCAATCTATTATAACACAGGTAAAAGGTCAAGTTTTCATCATTAAACTACTTAAAAGAAGTACATGGTCAATCTGAGTCACTGATTATCTGCACACAAACACATTTCTTTAGATAAAATCATCTGCTAAATGCATAAATGTAATGTAAGCTGCATTTTCAGCCCATCTAGTGTATCTATTTCTCGTCCCACCTCGCCAGCATGACCTCAAACTGAGTCGTGATTCATCGGCGTTTGCTTCTTTACAGATAACAGACCAATGACTCGTTTCACTAAACAAACTTGTGCAATCTCATCATGCATGCATGGCTCTTAAAAAGCTTGCTTTGGTTATCAGAAGCATGCATTGAGACTCAAAACCCAAAACCAGGGCTTTGAGGAGACATCTGCACTACAGAAAAGGCAAACGAAAGCAACGCCGTAAACGTGTGAAATCGCTGAGTGTGTGAAGTGCCGAATGCCTAGTGCACATCTATTGATTTACCCACAATTAGAAAAGATGCGACTAACACACGAGCTGCAAAACCAGGTTGGTGAAGTCTAAAGTGTCCACCACAGTCATGTTCACGGTTCAACGCATTTGCTTTGTCAAACTATTTAAACACTCAGAAAAAAAAAAGGTACAAAAGCTGTCACTGGGGCGGCACCTTTTCAAAAGATGCACACTTGTACCTAAAGAGTGCTTATTAGATCCTCAAAGGCACATATTGGTACTAAAAGTGCCTAAATAGTAAAATATCAGAACCTTTTTAAAGGGTACAATCCCAGTGACAGCTTTTGTACCCTTTTCTCTGAGAGTGAACAATGAGTAACAACAAAGGCCTCACGTGCATCTTATTAGCACTCGGACTCATTAGCACTCGCGATTCAAATGCATATGAAGCCGCAGCTTTAAGAAACATGCCACTATCAGTGTGATAGTCAGCGGAACAAAACAACCACTCCCACCTTCCCGGGTTTTCCATTGTTGTCTATGACGGGCCATTCAGCCCCCTTATTGACTCGGATCCCGGTGATTTTGGGGAAGGGAGGTTAAAGTTGCATGTTTGCATGAAAAGCATGCAAAAAAAAAAACTGACCATCTAAAAGCCTTTGCACTTATCCAGTCTGCAACACCAGACACCCTTTCAGTGAGGATTACAGGGAGAGTAAAACACAAACCGCTTTCTATGCATCTATTCACCCATGTATTTGATCATATTCTATGCATCTGTAGAATCACAGCTGCAGTGCTGAAGGAAACTCGTGAATCGGCATCATAGCGGTGCTCGGCGTAGCAACGCCTGTAAACAATGCATTCCCACATCCGGGCGCATCTCACCTTGCAGCTGCTTGAAACGCCCCTCGAGCTGGTTGTAGTTGAAGGGCATTTGCGCGGGGAAGCTCGGCTCCTGGTAAAAGCCCTCGGGGGCCCCGGACTCCCACTCCAAATCCATGATCCCTGAACCGAGAGGGAAACTATTTCCAGATTCCTCCCAGAAAACCACGGAATGAGAAGGAACAACAGCGAAGGCGAAAAGCTTATTTCTGCTCCTCTTTAAAATCAAAGATATCCGAAGAGCAAGAGGTTTCCGTCCCAGACTAATGTCCTAAAGGAGACATGCATGCTTGTTCGTCTTCCCATTCAAAAGAAGCGTCTCCCCCCCCAAAAAAGAACTCCAGCACACAAACGCCCCTCCTCCGGTCACACACTCAGACTCAGAGGATGGCTTGCCCACACACTCCTCGAGCCGACCCGTTTGAGACCGACTGCTCTGAATCTGCAGGAGTCAATGCAAGGGTTTCTGTGAGACTCCTGTAACGGAGCAGAAGAGGAGGGCAAAAGGGTTGTAATTTCACCAGCCTGTGTGTTTGCACATGATGTCACCACCTCATTACAATGAAAGAGGAGGAGGAGGAGAAGATGGGCCGTACCAAGTCTCCGGATAAGATGGGGGAGGAGAATGAGCAGGAAGTTGGCTCATTTTCATGCATTGTTGTTTAAAAGTCATGCAACACAAGCAGAGTTGCATAAGAAATGCGGAATGGCCTTTTTGGAATGTTGGACTAACTTGCATCCTGCCTGAAATTCCATTTGCCCAACATTCCGTTTGCTTAAAATTCCGTTTGCCTGAAATTCCGTTGGGCTCGTCCACTCGTCCCCCACCCCCCCCCCCCCCCCGCCGGCCATCTGTTTGCAAGGTGAGGAGAGACTCTGCCGTGAATGCAGACTTTGAACTACTTCTCAAAGTTTGCCTATTGAATTGCACTCCACTGTAAAACAAACATCTGCTGTAATTCCCACTCAGGAATCTCACTCGCACGGCTACGTCAGGAGTAGTAAAGGTCCAGGACACACAGACACACTGTGATGATGGCAAACGCTCCCGTCTGCTTTTCGTTACGGGTCTTAAACATGATAAAAAGCAGGATTATGCAAAGGCCCTTAACGGTGAATTAAAAGCCACACTGAGAAAGAAAAGGCATCATGGGATATTTACAGGCACCAAAGGAGTGTTTTTATGAGAGTGGAGCGCTGATATGAAACACTGCATGAAATGTTATAAATCAAGCAATAAAATGCTGGTTTGTTTTCTGTCAGCAACACTGTTCCTGGAACAGATCAAGCTTTTGTTTTTGCCGACTGAAGAAAGAGGTTGATGTTGTTTTCTTTAGAATTACAACTAAATTAGCTAAATAAAAACGTGAATGACAGGCTAATGTTTGTTTATGTTTTATTAATTTAATGTGTTTTTGTCATTTTTATTAGTTTTTTATCCTCTTTTAATTGTCATTTTAGTACTTCAGCTTATTTCAGGCAACATTTATAACCCCAATTTCTATTAACATTTTTATTAGAAAAAAAAAATTGCTTTATTTTACAATATGTGCACATACTTAAAAGTACTGGTTAATATAAGGTATTGCTTACGGTTAGGTTCAGGGTTAGTACCTAGTTATTACCCACATATTGTAATTACTATGATAAGAACATAAATATGTACTTATTATAGAACAGGGCTGTAAAATAAAGTGCTACTGAAAAATTTAAAATGTTCTGCTCTCCATTAAAAAGTATTAGGCTTTACCATAGTAGAGTGATATGTATATCATACTGAATGAATGCTATATTAATATACTATTATATATATATATATATCATCATACTGAATATATGATATTAATATACTATTTTCTACATATATATATATCAACATACTGAATATATGCTATTTTAATATACTATTATCTACATATATATATATATATATTATTATACTGAAGGAATGCTATATTAATATACTATTATCTACACAGTACGCCACGGTACTTAATAAAATAATCACTGAAGTATGCTCTCTCCACAAGCATCCTCAAGGAAGCATGAGATCAGCTATAATGTGACCAAATGTGTCCCATGATCCTGTATTTCCAAATGAAACAAATGTTGGATTCTTCCTGCGAGTGGCTGGCGTGGGATCGAGGGATCGAGGCCTGAGGGTGTTGTGGAGGATCTGGGCCCGCAGTGAGAGGGATATTTGTGCAGAAACACAGTCAGTTGTGTCATTTTGAAGTCACAAGACGTCCACGTGTCCTCGGCGCGCTTAATTCACCTCCGTCTGCACTTCTGTTCTCTGTCACAAGTGTGTGTGTGACTCTCAGAGCTGAAATCATCCCTCGCGCCGCGATAAACAGAGTCTGGGGTTCTGGTGCAGTCACACACTGCAGACACACACACACACACACGTTACTCTGAAGACTCGACGCTCAGTGGAACAATCTGAAGATAATCGGATGAATATATCAGCAAATGATGGGAAATGAAGGGAAACACACACACACACACATACACGTGTGTGTGTGTGTGTGTGTGTGTGTGTGTGTG
Source organism: Rhinichthys klamathensis goyatoka (assembly GCF_029890125.1). Classification (NCBI taxonomy): domain Eukaryota; kingdom Metazoa; phylum Chordata; class Actinopteri; order Cypriniformes; family Leuciscidae; genus Rhinichthys; species Rhinichthys klamathensis. The sequence goes on from NW_026607169.1 coordinate 576,119, forward strand.
AGAGAGAGAGAGTGGAATTCCATTCATTCCCAATCGTTTCAATGATAAAATGATTTTAAAATATCATAAAAAAAAAAAGATGAAAGCATATTATATTATATTATATTATATTATATTATATTGTATTATATTATGTTATATTATGTTATATTATAACAATAAAAGCCGAAAAAATGTGAAGCCAAAATAAAGGGAAAAAAATATTTAGACATTTTATAATTAATTTAATAATTTATAATTTACATTATAATATTTATTATACAATTATTTTAAAATATTATATTTAAAAGATAAAAGTTATTAAATTATTCAATTATTATATTATGTTATATTTTATAATATTATATTATCTGATGATATACTGTATAATGATAAATATTTTAAAAATACAAGCCATAAATTTGTTATGCTGACAAGAAAAAAATAAATCAATTTATACATTTTATAAATGTAAATAAATATATATATAAATATAATTTTAAATGATGAGAATGATTTACATTTTTGTATGTCCAAATAGATTTGTATAATTCCTAAAAAAAATGTGAATCTCTAGATATGGCTAAAATATCTGTGGATTTATGGATGAAATGGTCAAATCCCTAACCCTTGTCGAACAGCATTAAAGTCCAGTCTAGTCTTCATAATCCATACGAGAGGAACGGCCCTCAATAGTGCATTCATATCACATGATCTTTTCTGATCAATAGCAGTATTTCTACATGTATATGATGAGAGCTGATATCTCAGAATGATAAAGACATATGTGCGAACTGACCATGAACGCAGATTTCCCACAAATACATTTCAGATGTGTTGTTTCTCTCTCACGGAGGGATAAACGTATGTAACGGCTTGTTTCTGCTGGCGCTGAGACACTCGCTCCTTTGGCAAGTCAGTGAAGGCAACATTTCCCATGATGCTCCACTGTGATCTTATAAAAAATGTACTTGCACAATCCCACAACTCCAGAGGGATTCGGTTGTAACGCAACACAACTGCTCTTATTCGACACCGCACTCAAAAGTGCTGATTTCAGCAAAGCCAAAAATGTCTGGATAATGTCTGGATACAGTGTGTTTGTGTGTGACGATGATCTAATGCGTTCCTGAAGCTACAGTAAGTTGGGTGATTTTACAGACATCTGGCCGACAAACTCAGGAAAGGAAGGATAGAGGACGGACAGGGGGTCTGTGGGTGTTTCCTTTCTTTTATTATGAGATGAACAACCATACAAACACGCAAACCAGGACATTCCATAACTCAAACTACATCCCACAATTACATGAGATGAAACTGCTCTGGGAAATACGGATGTTTCTCTTGGTATTTCAGGAGGTAAACAAGGAATGTGATATAACACAAAACTGGCCATAGGAAAGCAGTCTGAACCAGATCTCAATATCAACTCAAACTTTTATTCTTTTAAAGGGATAGTTCACCCAAAGATGTAAACTCTGTCTTTGAACACTCTCTGTCTGAGAGTGTGTGAGTGAGGAGAGTGTGTGAGTGAGGGGAGTGTGTGAGTGAGGGGAGTGTGTGAGTGAGGGGAGTGTGTGAGTGAGGAGAGGGTGTGAGTGAGGGGAGTGTGTGAGTGAGGGGAGTGTGTGAGTGAGGGGAGTGTGTGAGTGAGGGGAGTGTGTGAGTGAGGAGAGTGTGTGAGTGAGGGGAGTGTGTGAGTGAGGGGAGTGTGTGAGTGAGGGGAGTGTGTGAGTGAGGGGAGTGTGTGAGTGAGGGGAGTGTGTGAGTGAGGGGAGTGTGTGAGTGAGGGGAGTGAGGGGAGTGTGTGAGTGAGGGGAGTGTGTGAGTGAGGGGAGTGTGTGAGTGAGGGGAGTGTGTGAGTGAGGGGAGTGTGTGAGTGAGGGGAGTGTGTGAGTGAGGGGAGTGTGTGAGTGAGGGGAGTGTGTGAGTGAGGGGAGTGTGTGAGTGAGGGGAGTGTGTGAGTGAGGGGAGTGTGTGAGTGAGGAGAGTGTGTGAGTGAGGGGAGTGTGTGAGTGAGGGGAGTGTGTGAGTGAGGAGAGTGTGTGAGTGAGGGGAGTGTGTGAGTGAGGAGAGTGTGTGAGTGAGGGGAGTGTGTGAGTGAGGGGAGTGTGTGAGTGAGGAGAGTGTGTGAGTGAGGGGAGTGTGTGAGTGAGGAGAGTGTGTGAGTGAGGGGAGTGTGTGAGTGAGGGGAGTGTGTGAGTGAGGGGAGTGTGTGAGTGAGGGGAGTGTGTGAGTGAGGGGAGTGTGTGAGTGAGGAGAGAGTGTGAGTGAGGGGAGTGTGTGAGTGAGGGGAGTGTGTGAGTGAGGAGAGTGTGTGAGTGAGGGGAGTGTGTGAGTGAGGGGAGTGTGTGAGTGAGGGGAGTGTGTGAGTGAGGGGAGTGTGTGAGTGAGGGGAGTGTGTGAGTGAGGGGAGTGTGTGAGTGAGGGGAGTGTGTGAGTGAGGGGAGTGTGTGAGTGAGGAGAGTGTGTGAGTGAGGGGAGTGTGTGAGTGAGGGGAGTGTGTGAGTGAGGAGAGTGTGTGAGTGAGGGGAGTGTGTGAGTGAGGAGAGTGTGTGAGTGAGGGGAGTGTGTGAGTGAGGAGAGTGTGTGAGTGAGGGGAGTGTGTGAGTGAGGGGAGTGTGTGAGTGAGGGGAGTGTGTGAGTGAGGGGAGTGTGTGAGTGAGGAGAGAGTGTGAGTGAGGGGAGTGTGTGAGTGAGGGGAGTGTGTGAGTGAGGAGAGTGTGTGAGTGAGGGGAGTGTGTGAGTGAGGGGAGTGTGTGAGTGAGGGGAGTGTGTGAGTGAGGAGAGTGTGTGAGTGAGGGGAGTGTGTGAGTGAGGAGAGTGTGTGAGTGAGGGGAGTGTGTGAGTGAGGGGAGTGTGTGAGTGAGGGGAGTGTGTGAGTGAGGAGAGTGTGTGAGTGAGGAGAGTGTGTGAGTGAGGGGAGTGTGTGAGTGAGGAGAGTGTGTGAGTGAGGGGAGTGTGTGAGTGAGGGGAGTGTGTGAGTGAGGAGAGTGTGTGAGTGAGGGGAGTGTGTGAGTGAGGGGAGTGTGTGAGTGAGGGGAGTGTGTGAGTGAGGGGAGTGTGTGAGTGAGGGGAGTGTGTGAGTGAGGAGAGGGTGTGAGTGAGGGGAGTGTGTGAGTGAGGAGAGTGTGTGAGTGAGGGGAGTGTGAGTGAGGGGAGTGTGTGAGTGAGGAGAGTGTGTGAGTGAGGGGAGTGTGTGAGTGAGGGGAGTGTGTGAGTGAGGAGAGTGTGTGAGTGAGGGGAGTGTGTGAGTGAGGGGAGTGTGTGAGTGAGGGGAGTGTGTGAGTGAGGGGAGTGTGTGTGTGAGGGGAGTTTGTGAGTGAGGAGAGTGTGTGAGTGAGGGGAGTGTGTGAGTGAGGGGAGTGTGTGAGTGAGGGGAGTGTGTGAGTGAGGGGAGTGTGTGTGTGAGGGGAGTTTGTGAGTGAGGAGAGTGTGTGAGTGAGGGGAGTGTGTGAGTGAGGGGAGTGTGAGAGTGAGGAGAGTGTGTGAGTGAGGAGAGTGTGTGAGTGAGGGGAGTGTGTGAGTGAGGGGAGTGTGTGTGTGAGGGGAGTTTGTGAGTGAGGACAGTGTGTGAGTGAGGGGAGTGTGTGAGTGAGGAGAGTGTGTGAGTGAGGGGAGTGTGTGAGTGAGGGGAGTGTGTGAGTGAGGGGAGCGTGTGAGTGAGGGGAGCGTGTGAGTGAGGGGAGTGTGTGTGTGAGGGGAGTTTGTGAGTGAGGAGAGTGTGTGAGTGAGGGGAGTGTGTGAGTGAGGGGAGTGTGTGAGTGAGGGGAGTGTGTGTGTGAGGGGAGTTTGTGAGTGAGGAGAGTGTGTGAGTGAGGGGAGTGTGTGAGTGAGGAGAGTGTGTGAGTGAGGGGAGTGTGTGAGTGAGGGGAGCGTGTGAGTGAGGGGAGCGTGTGAGTGAGGGGAGCGTGTGAGTGAGGGGAGTGTGTGTGTGAGGGGAGTTTGTGAGTGAGGAGAGTGTGTGAGTGAGGGGAGTGTGTGAGTGAGGGGAGTGTGAGAGTGAGGGGAGTGTGTGAGTGAGGGGAGTGTGTGAGTGAGGGGAGTGTGTGAGTGAGGGGAGTGTGTGAGTGAGGAGAGTGTGTGAGTGAGGGGAGTGTGTGAGTGAGGGGAGTGTGTGAGTGAGGAGAGTGTGTGAGTGAGGGGAGTGTGTGAGTGAGGGGAGTGTGTGAGTGAGGGGAGTGTGTGAGTGAGGGGAGTGTGTGAGTGAGGGGAGTGTGTGAGTGAGGAGAGGGTGTGAGTGAGGGGAGTGTGTGAGTGAGGAGAGTGTGTGAGTGAGGGGAGTGTGAGTGAGGGGAGTGTGTGAGTGAGGAGAGTGTGTGAGTGAGGGGAGTGTGTGAGTGAGGGGAGTGTGTGAGTGAGGAGAGTGTGTGAGTGAGGGGAGTGTGTGAGTGAGGGGAGTGTGTGAGTGAGGGGAGTGTGTGAGTGAGGGGAGTGTGTGTGTGAGGGGAGTTTGTGAGTGAGGAGAGTGTGTGAGTGAGGGGAGTGTGTGAGTGAGGGGAGTGTGTGAGTGAGGGGAGTGTGTGAGTGAGGGGAGTGTGTGTGTGAGGGGAGTTTGTGAGTGAGGAGAGTGTGTGAGTGAGGGGAGTGTGTGAGTGAGGGGAGTGTGAGAGTGAGGAGAGTGTGTGAGTGAGGAGAGTGTGTGAGTGAGGGGAGTGTGTGAGTGAGGGGAGTGTGTGTGTGAGGGGAGTTTGTGAGTGAGGAGAGTGTGTGAGTGAGGGGAGTGTGTGAGTGAGGAGAGTGTGTGAGTGAGGGGAGTGTGTGAGTGAGGGGAGTGTGTGAGTGAGGGGAGCGTGTGAGTGAGGGGAGCGTGTGAGTGAGGGGAGTGTGTGTGTGAGGGGAGTTTGTGAGTGAGGAGAGTGTGTGAGTGAGGGGAGTGTGTGAGTGAGGGGAGTGTGTGAGTGAGGGGAGTGTGTGTGTGAGGGGAGTTTGTGAGTGAGGAGAGTGTGTGAGTGAGGGGAGTGTGTGAGTGAGGAGAGTGTGTGAGTGAGGGGAGTGTGTGAGTGAGGGGAGCGTGTGAGTGAGGGGAGCGTGTGAGTGAGGGGAGCGTGTGAGTGAGGGGAGTGTGTGTGTGAGGGGAGTTTGTGAGTGAGGAGAGTGTGTGAGTGAGGGGAGTGTGTGAGTGAGGGGAGTGTGAGAGTGAGGGGAGTGTGTGAGTGAGGGGAGTGTGTGAGTGAGGGGAGTGTGTGAGTGAGGGGAGTGTGTGAGTGAGGGGAGTGTGTGAGTGAGGAGAGTGTGTGAGTGAGGGGAGTGTGTGAGTGAGGAGAGTGTGTGAGTGAGGGGAGTGTGTGAGTGAGGAGAGTGTGTGAGTGAGGGGTGTGAGTGAGGGGAGTGTGTGAGTGAGGGGAGTGTGTGTGTGAGGGGAGTGTGTGAGTGAGGGGAGTGTGTGAGTGAGGGGAGTGTGTGTGTGTGAGTGTGTGAGTGAGGAGAGGGTGTGAGTGAGGGGAGTGTGTGAGTGAGGAGAGTGTGTGAGTGAGGGGAGTGTGTGAGTAAGGAGAGTGTGTGAGTGAGGGGAGTGTGTGAGTGAGGAGAGTGTGTGAGTGTGGGGAGTGTGTGAGTGAGGGGAGTGTGTGTGTGAGGGGAGTGTGTGAGTGAGGGGAGTGTGTGAGTGAGGGGAGTGTGTGAGTGAGGGGAGTGTGTGAGTGAGGAGTGAGTGAGGGGAGTGTGTGAGTGAGGAGAGAGTGTGAGTGAGGGGAGTGTGTGAGTGAGGGGAGTGTGTGAGTGAGGGGAGTGTGTGTGTGAGGGGAGTGTGTGAGTGAGGGGAGTGTGTGAGTGAGGGGAGTGTGTGAGTGAGGGGAGTGTGTGAGTGAGGAGAGAGTGTGAGTGAGGGGAGTGTGTGAGTGAGGGGAGTGTGTGAGTGAGGAGAGTGTGTGAGTGAGGGGAGTGTGTGAGTGAGGGGAGTGTGTGAGTGAGGGGAGTGTGTGAGTGAGGGGAGTGTGTGAGTGAGGGGAGTGTGAGAGTGAGGAGAGTGTGTGAGTGAGGAGAGTGTGTGAGTGAGGGGAGTGTGTGTGTGTGAGTGAGGGGAGTGTGTGAGTGAGGGGAGTGTGTGAGTGAGGGGAGTGTGTGTGTGTGAGTGAGGGGAGTGTGTGAGTGAGGCGAGTGTGTGAGTGAGGGGAGTGTGTGTGTGTGAGTGAGGGGAGTGTGTGAGTGAGGGGAGTGTGTGAGTGAGGGGAGTGTGTGTGTGTGAGTGTGTGAGTGAGGAGAGGGTGTGTGTGTGAGTGAGGGGAGTGTGTGTGTGTGAGTGAGGAGAGTGTGTGAGTGAGGGGAGTGTGTGAGTGAGGGGAGTGTGTGTGTGTGAGTGTGTGAGTGAGGAGAGGGTGTGAGTGAGGGGAGTGTGTGAGTGAGGGGAGTGTGTGAGTGAGGGGAGTGTGTGAGTGAGGGGAGTGTGTGTGTGTGAGTGAGGGGAGTGTGTGAGTGAGGGGAGTGTGTGAGTGAGGGGAGTGTGTGAGTGAGGGGAGTGTGTGAGTGAGGGGAGTGTGAGAGTGAGGAGAGTGTGTGAGTAAGGAGAGTGTGTGAGTGAGGGGAGTGTGTGTGTGTGAGTGAGGGGAGTGTGTGAGTGAGGGGAGTGTGTGAGTGAGGGGAGTGTGTGTGTGTGAGTGAGGGGAGTGTGTGAGTGAGGGGAGTGTGAGAGTGAGGAGAGTGTGTGAGTAAGGAGAGTGTGTGAGTGAGGGGAGTGTGTGTGTGTGAGTGAGGGGAGTGTGAGAGTGAGGAGAGTGTGTGAGTAAGGAGAGTGTGTGAGTGAGGGGAGTGTGTGTGTGTGAGTGTGTGAGTGAGGGGAGTGTGAGAGTGAGGGGAGTGTGTGAGTGAGGGGAGTGTGTGAGTGAGGGGAGTGTGTGAGTGAGGGGAGTGTGTGTGTGTGTGTGAGTGTGTGAGACGGACAGCAGTCACTCGAGGAGACGACGACCAACTCATTTATTTTTTACGACACCGGTCAATAATTTAGATGCTCGTGTTTCATTGGTGGAATACTAGTCCACTGCCCCACAAACCAATACGTGACAGAACCTTGAATGTGTGTGTGTGTGTGTGTGTGTGTGTGTGTGTGTGTGTGTGTGTGTGTGTGTGTGTGTGTGTGTGTGTGTGTGTGTGTGTGTGTGTGTGTGTGTGTGTGTGTGTAGGAAACCAGGCAACTGAGAGGAATTCATTATTCATGTCAGCATTAATTCTATCTAGGTAGAGAGATTCATCTATCTATCTATCTATCTATCTATCTATCTATCTATCTATCTATCTATCTATCTATCTATCTATCCATCCATCCATCCATCCATCCATCCATCCATCCATCCATCCATCCATCCATCCATCCATCCATCCATCCATCCATCCATCTATCTATCTATCTATCCATCTATCCATCTATCTATCTATCTATCGTTCCATCTATCCATCTATCCATCCATCTATCCATCTGTCCATCCGCTTGTCAGTCTGTCCATCCATCCACCAACCAACCTATCCATCTGCTTATGATAATGGCAGAGATCAAATTAACACAAATCATAAAAGTTTGAGCAGTTTAATAAAATAGGCACAAACTTCTTACAAAACGCAAATTAATTAAACAAAGTGTCAGAATCAATCCGTACTAAGACCCACGCACACATGCTCGTGTTTAGCATATAATAACACAGTTAAAGGGGTGGTTTTCCCTCAACCTGGCGCCCCTGCGGGAGGGCTGCTGTCCCCCGGCTCCTCGAGCACATGCTCCACATTACTGAGGTATGCCTGAGATTCCTGACTGATCCGACCTCTGGGAGTGTGATATCCGACTTCCCATCCGAGCCCACGACAGCGTGAGGAGACCGCAGAGATCAGAGCGAGAGCAAACTCAATTCTGCTTCTATTTAAAAGAGACGTTTACATCCTCGGAAGAATAAACGCGGTTTGCTTACCGATGCAGAATAGGCAGAGCAGATTCTGGCCCAAGTCAAAAGCAAAATAAAAGTCGTTGTGCCAAACTATTCAGTACTTCCTCCTGCAACTCTTGATCTCAAATGTTATGGCTTGTTTAGTATGAAAACTCACAGATGTCACTAATTTGTAATTTCCACGCCTTTAGTAGCAATTAGTGATCCACCAAAAATGTGGCAACTGTAAATATTCAGCTTTTTTCCATGTTAATCTGTGTTTAGTGTGTAATGTTGCTGTTTGAGCATTACAAATATATTAAAAATCTCCTCTATATCAGTGTCAGTGTTTCTGAACTCCTGAAACGCCTCCATTGTAGTCTTGAGTTTCTCCCGGGAGCGAACACGTCACAATATTCCTCATTATAATAATTCATACGGAGAATAAAGGGGCGGGGCCTGGTTGAGTTAGTTAGTAGTGTGTTAAACTGGCGGTTATTGGACATTTCCCAAACACACACGAAGCGCCCGACCAATCACGACACACTGCTCCAGCCGACCAATCAGAGCACAGTGTGCTTTTCAGAAGGCGGGGCTTCATAGAGACAGGAAGTAAACAGAGCGTTACTGACAGACTGGGAAGAGAGGAGCCGCAACAATGGAGAATATGAGGAGAATAATCAACATTCAAGCAGGAAAACCTGTTCCAGTAGAGCCTGAAACAACATCAAAACATGGCCTATTTAAACACTGCACCTTAAACTTGCCGTGCATCTCTTTCTTGAGCATTATTCCTGCTCCTATGATACAGAATAAGTGGGACAGAGCAAGGGTTGTGTATGCGCTGCTGCCCAGGAATGCAGGAAAACACAATCACGTGAAACGTAGATGCTCTACTGGAATGCTGGGGATTTTTTACAACTCCAGAAATGGTTTGTGGGTTTTGGCAACGAGAGAGAGGGAGAGGAAGAGATTTAATATTTTTGTTTTATGTTCCATCTTCTTTATCCCTGAAGTTTCAAAGTGAGTCTCAGGGAGAGCGAAGCGTCTGTTTAAGCTCCACCACCCCGAGAGAATATGAGGAAACTCTCGCCAGCGGCCAGCGCTCATAAACAACATCACACCTCTGTAAACACAGCAATGCAAACGCATGATGATGATGGAAACCAGCAGAGGGAAATATGCCACTGTCATCCAAGGTCTTACGAGAATAAATTATATAAAGAAAGAAATACAACGAAACCCCACAGTGAGAGTTATGGAGGGGTTGAGGAGGTGGAATGACGTGGAAGTCTTTAAAAATTATGGAAATTTATATCTTGCAAGACTTTTTGCATTTCTGAGTTTAAAAAATGCAATTTTTTCCCCCCCCTCAGAATAACTTGCAATTGTGAGGACTTTTTTATTTTTTTTATTTTTTAAGAAATTAATACTTTTATTCAGCAAGGACTAAAGTGACAGTAAAGACATTTATATTGTTACAAAAGATGGAAGTCTTTAAAAATTATGGAAATTTATATCTTGCAATTCTGACTTTTTGCATTTTGTGTTTTTCATTTTCGAGTTTAAAACTTGCTATCCCCCCCCCCCCCCCCCCCCTCAAAATTGCAATTGTGAGGAAAGAAAAAAATTTGTAATGAAATTAATACTTTTATTCAGCAATGACACATTAAATTAATTAAAAGTGACAGTAAAGACATTTATAATGTTACAAAAGGTTATATATCAAATAAATGCAGTTCTTTTGAACTTTCTATTCATCAAAGAATCCTGAAAAATAAAATCTATCACGGTTTCCACAAAAAGGAAACTCTTTTTAACATTGATAATAATCATAAATGTGTCTTGAGCATCAAATCATCATATTAGAGTGATTTCTGAAGGATCATGTGACTCTGAAGACTGAAGTAATGATGCTGAAAATCACAGGAATAAATTACACTTTACTATATATTCACATAGAAAACAGCTGATTTACATTGTAATAATATTTCACAATTTTTACTGTATTTTTGATCAAATAAATGCAGCCTTGCCACGCAGAAGAGACTCTGCTGACTCAAAACTATTATTTTTCACATATATGTCTACATGTTATAATAGAAGCAAGGAACAATGCAACCGATGCTTTATCATGCATCTACAATTTCAGTGTTTTAATGAACTTTTATGATGACACACCCTGATATAAGCATCCATTGACTATCCATTGGCAAATTTCAGACATGTTTTGTAAATATATTGTTTTCTAAAATGCATCTTTAGCATTATTATTCATCAAATGCTCCATCAGTGTGTCTAAGTGCCCTACAAAAGAAGCATTTAGTTCAACACAGGTATATGGTTTCTATAGGAACTGCATTAAAAATTCAACCCATGAATAAATCATCCTCCATCTCCATATTGATTTTATGTAACGTATAGTTTCCCGTAAGAGCGACGCGAGTTGGTCTGTGGGCTCGAGGGTTTCGCTGGGAATCTGCAATGGTGTGGGAGCTTCAGAAGGAGCGGATAAAGTGTGAACTTACGCCCACTTTCTTTCTGCCACAGATCTCCTACGCACACAATCACTGCATGTCATGTGCGAGCGAGTGGGCGTCACATTATCCAGCTATTCAAACTCCAAAACACAGAATAGCTGACAAAAAACACTTAACAACCTCTCTTATTGTTCCTCTCTGTCGAGCTCTGAAAGAAGGTCATGTTCATCTGTTTAACATCCTCACAGATGGACACTACACTGCAAAAAACTATTCAATTTACGGTAAAAAAAAAAAAGCTGCCAGAAATATACCGTAAAAAATACGGTATCAAGTTTTACAGACTTACCTTAAATTTACAGTAAAACATGTATTTCATTATCTGATATAATGTTAATTTAACAACCCATTGATGCATTAACATCTGTTTTGTTTCATTGTAATACACTGACAATCACTAATTACAGTAATTATGAGTCACATGATCAATCAAAGCTCATCACAGACAGCTTTTCCACAAGAAAGTTAATGGAAATATATAGAAGCTGCACAGTGTCATTCACACACACACACACACTAAACCCCATCATGGTAACACTTGAAAATGCAATAAACATTAATTCAACAACATTAAATGTAACATAAAACCCTAATGTACATCACTGATTAAGAAAAACTATGAAGAAACTATAGTTTGTGACAAAAATACATCAAATGTGAAGTGTCACGCAGGGAATTGCGGGAATGTTTATTTACGGTTTTCCACTGTAAATTATACAGTGACTTGTTCTTTTTCACTTCCAAAAACGGTATTTTACTGTAAAATTAAATGTACGGTTAGATCTATCACAGTTATTCACCGTATATATATATAGTACAATGACTTGTTCTTTTTCACTTCCAAAAATGGTATTTTACTGTAAAATTAAATGTACGGTTAGATCTATCGCAGTTATTCACCGTATATATATATATATATATATATATATATATATAGTACAGTGACTTGTTCTTTTTCACTTACAAAAATGGTAAATTTAATGGTATTTTACTGTAAAATTAAATGTACGGTTAGATCTATCACAGTTATTCACCGTATATATATTTATATAGTACAGTGACTTGTTCTTTTTCACTTCCAAAAACGGTATTTTACTGTAAAATTAAATGTACGGTTAGATCTATCACAGTTATTCACCGTATATATATATATAGTACAGTGACTTGTTCTTTTTCACTTCCAAAAACTGTAAATTTAATGGTATTTTACTGTAAAATTAAATGTATGGTTAGATCTATCACAGTTATTCACCGTATATATATATATATATATATATATATATAGTACAGTGACTTGTTCTTTTTCACTTCCAAAAACAGTATTTTACTGTAAAATTAAATGTACGGTTAGATCTATCACAGTTATTCACCGTATATATATATATATATATATATATATATATATATATATATATATATATATAGTACAGTGACTTGTTCTTTTTCACTTACAAAAACTGTAAATTTAATGGTATTTTACTGTAAAATTACATTAAATGTACGGTTAGATCTATCACAGTTATTCACCGTATATACTGTAGTACGGAAACTTTCTGTGAACCAATTACCAGTTTGTCACTGTGGCATTTTTACGGTGTTTTACCGTTAAAATCTCGATGGTTGTTTAGTGTTTGTGATTCCCACTCACCCGCTAGAGCCTTGATGCGAGAGCGCTCGAACAACCGGGCCGAGCTGTTCTCATTGTCCCATTCGTCCTCCC